>NW_010428637.1:132473-157545 GCF_000710305.1 Buceros rhinoceros silvestris
TCAGCCTCAGTAAAACTACATGCAACATGCTTGCCTTTAATTGCCAGACACAATTTTTACTTCAAGCCATGCTTCATCCTGAAGTCTTACTGATCTGAGCAATGCCATGCAATGGTCATTTCTCCAGGCTGGTTA
Organism: Buceros rhinoceros silvestris; assembly: GCF_000710305.1. NCBI lineage: Eukaryota > Metazoa > Chordata > Aves > Bucerotiformes > Bucerotidae > Buceros > Buceros rhinoceros. Next base: position 132,609 of record NW_010428637.1, read on the forward strand.
CTGCAAACGTGGCTCAGAGTAGGCTAGAAGGTGGTCAACTTATGCTTACCTTTAACAGAAGTGTCTTCTGCTGAAACCAGCTGGCTTTGCTATTTCTTAATTTGTCAAGTGTGAACAGGGAAGGTAAAGGTGTAAGACATGGAAGGGAATAAACCAGACACTCAAATCACCAGCTGAAAAACAGGAGCAGTGGACACTGTAATTAGGATCAGCCCTTACTGTGCGCTCATACCTTTCAAAACTATATGATGCACCAGAAGGTCTTGGGAGAAGCCTGTGGCCTTGCTAATCCAAACCCCAGGAAGCCATCACAGTTAAATGGGAGCTGACTAACACAACAAGGATTTAACCCCTTAAATAAGCTATTGTAGGGCTCACCCCCAAGGTACTTCTCTATTGCTATAAAACAATGTTGCAAAACCAGCTTCCAACGCTGAATGAAAACAAATGATACGAAGAGTACAATGAGACGGAGGTCTACACAGAGCCAGAGTCGAATAATGGGATCTCACATGCTGCTTCAGTTACCAGATTTAATAGTTTTAGTATGCTCCTAAAGACAGGCTTCAAACTGACACTATTACAGAGTAGAGGCTCAGATCCTAAGTAATCCATCATCAAAACCCTTCAAAACTAGCAGGCAAATTTAACATCAGCACCTGATGGAATATTATTAAACAGATATACCTGCACTAGAGCCTTCTCATATAGGAGATTACACAAAGCCCTCACAAAATATGCGTTATAAAATATAGGCACCTCATCTCATCTCAGCTTGCAAGCATGAGTGAATTCACCTCATATGGCATTAAAAAAAATGCTGTAGATTCAGTGCTTTACAAACAATGCTTCTTGCTCCCAAAGTGATGATGAAAGCCCTCCTACTTCCATATTCCATCCTTCATGGAGTTCTTCAGGGTGTCTTCTGCTAAAGACATAAAACCTAAGTCTCTTCCATTTGTGCTTGCTAAAAGATATGAATATGTCCATCTTCCCCCACTGCTAGCTTGCCCAAATCTCAATTTAAGATTGCTTCTGCCTCTCCAGATTTTCTTTTCTGTGACACCTGAGTAAGTAACTGTATTTTCTCCACACAACTCTGTCGCTTCTGTCTTTTTTCTAATAGAACTGCCAGAAGTTTTTTGAACAAAGGAAAAGTCAAGCTAGAAACTTGTTTTGGGGCAAGGGAGATGCTTTTGGATCAACCTTTAAAAATGCGTGGTATATGGGTCACCCAAACAAGCAAAATTTTAAACTTCAAAGGAAAGTAACCACAATTAACAGATGCTTCTACAAAAGCAGTGGTGATTGAAAACTAGCCACCAGAGAAATTCTAACAAGGCAAACTGGCTAATGATCAAGGAAAGAGGTGGTTGCATCTAGCTGCAAAATAAGCACCATTTCTTTAAAATATATTTTTTAAACAATCTTTGGAATTCATAGTCAGATTCTATTTGCATTTCCTGCAACGAATTGCTATAATCATGTCCATCAAGAGACGGAAGTTGTGTTCTAATGTTACTAATCCCCTTACCAAAATATTTTAGACACTGATTACAGCATTAGGACAAACAGTCAAAATGTGAAGGCACAGCGGGAATGAAAAGGATGCCAAGGGTATCCTTCCATAAGGGGAATGAAAAGGCTTAAAGGAAGCACAACAGGATGTCACTGCTTAATTGTCAATGCGCAAAAAAATCAGTTTGGTCATATCACTTCTTTCACTGCCTTTATATCAATACTACCAGCTCAGACTCCGGCTCCTTAACTTAGTACTGTACAAAACCTGAAAATATTCATGGTTACGAGTCTCTACCATCCTTCAGTTTGTATGTTCGTGATTCATATTGTTCAAATGGATCTTATTAGGAGAAGAGGCCTGATCTGACAGTCCAAAAGAGGCAAGGATGCTGCAGCTTAGCTCCATGCTCCCAAGAACAACCAGTAGCAAGGTGGAAAATGCATTCTCAGTAGGCTCAAACACTCTCAGAGCACATGCACACACTGCATGCACGCAAATATATACAGACACCACAGAGGTAACACACAGACTCTCTCTGACTGAACAGGAAGAGGTCCACTAGTGAGAATATATATCTATTTCATATGCATACTCATGCACTTGTTATGTATATACACATGTCCATGCACATGGGCGATATGGATCCCTTCTAGCTGGGCTCACTCCTTCCAGTTGCTGGCACCTGGACATACAAGCCTCCAAGGGCGCTGGCCCACTCCAACTGCTGGCACAGACAATTGCACATGCATCCAGAGCTGCCCGGGACTCCCTTACTCTACACACATGTACCTGGCTCCCATAGCACTTCACCTACCCACTGGCCTGATCTGTGCTACTGCTTCCACAATCATCTGCACACCCCCATTTGCTCCAGTTGCTGCAGCACAGATGCACAGGTCTCTGGCCTCTGGTCCCACCCCAGTGGCTGGAGGGTTCTGGTTTTGATTGGTTTCACTCATTGGGTGTCTCCAGGTTCTATCACCCAGACAATGGGCCCTACAGTCCACAGTCCCAGCCCAACTGCTGGCACCCAGACCCAAGTTTGCTCCAGCTGCTGCACCATGGTTGCTGTATTCCCATTCCCATTTAGACACATAAAGAGTCTCTCACCCAGGAAAGAGGTAGAAAGGAACATACACTAACAGCATAGTCCATCCTGCCAGGCACAGGGTGCAGCCAGACAAGCATACTGACTAGCAAAATACTTAGACACAATTGGTCTAATTTTATATCCTTAGCTCTCTATTTTCCCACACTTGTTCCTCCCAAAAATCACCTAAATGCCTCTCCTTGTCTGCCTTTGGTTCTTCCCTTAAACGTCCCATAGTAAATCCTGTGCAATCCTAAAACGCTCTCCCCTCTGCGTCCCATCATGTGTACACCTCAGCAGCAACCACCAGCCAGTCCAAAAGGTTCTCCTTGACTTGATGGTTTCAGGTCTGGACCCTGGGGCTGAGGCTCTCCTAGGACAGCCATGCGAAGGGCCCAGACAGGGTGCCCCCTCCTTCCAGTCCTTAGTTCAGGTTTCTGCCTGTCCTTGTCCCTCTGTGCTCCTCAGGCTTGTGGAGGTGGGCCTTTGGTGGGCTGACAGCCTCTGATGGGAGGAACCCAGGGCAGGATAGTTGGCATCCTCCATCTGCCTTTGTCTGTGCTCACATAATCTAGCAGATGTTCCCATGCATCAGTGACGTGGCAACTAAAATGCCCTATTCCACCCCCATCTCTCTTTTCCTTTTCAATTTATTTATTTTTTACAATTGGTGAACATCTGCTCTTCCTATTGAGCATTTGGTATAATTTAGAGGAAGAATGAAAGGCATCTGTATTAGAAACACAGAGGCACTGAGATCAGACCAAACCTCACAGAAAGCATGAAAACGAATTCCAGCCAAACATAAAGGTGAATGTTCCAGATCCCAGTACCCCTGTTTTTAGAAGGGGATGCATTAAGCATTTGTCTGTGATCTTTTTAAACTTTTAGTTAATTGTTAGACAAAGAACTCCATAAATCTCATTTAACATTCACCCTGACCATAGGTACTTTCAGCCTGACTCAGCCCAGAGCTCCCGAGCTGGCTCTGACACACGTGATCCTTTCAGCTGGTCCAGCACATCACCTTGGGAAAAGAGGAGGAGAGGTGGCCGGCACAGCAGCCACGCCTCCCTGGCCAACATAGGCATACAGAGCCAGGTTGGCCAACCGCGCTCTGGCCGAAAGTTATTTTTGCTTTCTGACCGAACACCACATGCAGTAGCTCGGTTAGCTTGTGGGGAAGTGTAAAGTGTTTTTACCAATCCCTTCCAAGCATGGGGAAAATTACTGCTGCTTATGTAATCTATCTTTCGCCAAACGTGAATCTGGGAGCTCAGCTGAGCTGACGTTAGTATTTGTTTAAAGTTAAAGAGCCAAAACATCTTTCAGTCTGACTCTCTTCTGGCTTCCACCATTGAGTATAGATTCTGCTAAAATGTTACATCGCAGTCTTAAGTGCCACCTATACCATTAGGATCAAGCGAGGTGTTTTGTTTAATACATAGTTCAGAAGGCAAGATTTGGGAATATGGGGACAGAGTCGTAAGTAAGCAAATAAGCAGCACCAGCAGTGCACTGCGTTACCCGCAGAGGTCCCAGGTACTATGCGATACCCAGTTTATTCATATGCTAGTGGACTACCTTGCTGACCTGTGACTCCTGGAAAAGGCAGTCCCAAGTGTCTTCAGACAATTCACAACCTTTCCACCTTGCTTCTTAAACTGGGAACTTATTTAACCTCTTAAGTGGCAGCACATAACTGTATTGTTTTACATGCATAGTTTGTTTATAGCGTAAGTCTTCAAGAAGTTGAGTTCTTGGTTTCCTATACCACTTAGTATAATTACATATCACTTAAAGAAGACATACAAGCCAAGAAAACAAAACAGAAGCAAATAAGAAGGATCCTTCTCTCAACAATAACAACATACTGATTACCTGAAAGCTTGGTTCATAATTTGTCAGAAAATGGCAGTGATGCATATCAATTTCAAAATAATAAGCATTAAGTAAACACAGAAAACTAATTGAAGGAATGTTGTTATGAAAACCTTTTACAGCAGCAATAAACCCCAAGCCATGGGAGACTTTAAATGGTCCAAGACCACATGTTCTTACCAAATACAAGAACTGACTTACAAACTGCACGTAAATTAGGCACAAAACAAAATGGCCATGGTCTTCATATTACATCTGTGATGAGAAATGGCTCATCCAAGAAAGGAACGCCAACCCAACTGCCTCCTCTGTGACTGAGTTTGGGTCAATTCTTACCCTAAGTAAAGACAAGTTTCTAATAACTTGAATGATAGTTGATCATATTGATACTCAGAAAACGCTTATCTCGAAGTTTAGAAACTTTACTGTTGTATACACATCTAGAGTCTCTTCTGTTCATCTCATGATACCTTAAAAGAAAACAACCCATCAGGGCATACCAACGTGAACAGGTGTGACAGAAAACACTAGCTCCCTCTTCTTCAAATAACTTTGGTTGGCAAAGTGTAAAGGGATAGTTATTGCAGATTTCTCTGTCCATATGACTAAGAGATGACTTCAGGTTAGCAAGGTTAAGGAAATAGCAGAAAGCAGCAGTTCCATTTTTAACTGTTTTTAATTCAGAGGACCCTAAACACCGTCCAACAAGAGACAAATTAAAACTATACAGTGAGGAGGGCGTTTTGTGTCCCTCTCTCCACTGATCAAATTTTAGAGATCTCATGAAAAGCACAGTCAGTTGGAGCCACCCCCAACCCAACCTCTGGGTCTGTCACTGCTGTACCTGAAAGGAACAACTAAGTTTTTGTTATTCCAAAACCAACATCCTGCAGCAACAGATAAAGCTTCTGCATTTTTCTTACATCCACTGCTAATTAACTTGATTAACTGATGTACTCTTCTGGCTCAGCATCAGCCAAGTCCTTTGGTAAATGTGGGCTTCTTCCCTTTCCAATGTTCCCAGTGACTTTAATGAGAGCCACCAGCAACTCTTATAGATACTATAAAAACAAAATAAAACCAAACCCCAGAAAAACAAACCAAAGAGATGCAAAGGTAAACTAAGTTTGCTTTACTTGGTCTGGCTAAGCATGAAACAGCAATATGAAAATCCTACTTAAAAAAAAAAAATCTATAAAATTCTCGCTTCTTTCAATACTATATATTTCACCTGAATCCTGTATGTACGAGTAACATTAAGACAGCCTTAAGACACTTTGAGACAACTCACTGCAATTTCTTCTGTGGTAAGCAGACTAATGTCAGTCTGTAAAACTGTATGATTCTCAATAAACCAACTATAGGTGTCACTGAAGTAATGTGAACCCATAGTAGGGGAAAGCTGGGGCTCAAGGTCAGTGTCAGGGTGTCTTGGGCTGCTCTATGCTTATTTCTAGATATTCCAACACATTCCTACTGCTGCTGTTTTTATGCTGCACTTTGTTTTAAATAATGCTACATCTTTTTAACTGTGACAAAGCTCAGTAAGATCATATAAGCTGTAACTTGTATCGTTCATCTTTGTTTGATTCTCCATCCTCTTGCCTTTAAATCAATATTGGGCACCTCCTTAGAAGATAAGCTGTAGATCAGCCAAGTTTATTGAGCTGTATAAAAACTTGCTAGATGAGGCTCTATGTTTTATGCTTATGTAAGATTGTTACCATGACATAATGTCTCTAACTTTATGTATTCACTAAGCTATAAAATAGTCAATGTACAGAGGCCCTAGGAGCTACTAACTCTAATGGACACAAAGGTGGGCATGTAAAACGGACAGCTATATGACAAGTGAGATTAATTGAGCGTACTAACTCCAACAAAGGCAACTTCAGTAAGGTATAAAAAAATACTGCAAGCACTATTAAGCCACAATTACAGTACTGAAAATAAAAATTCACATATTATAAGAGGACAAGCACAACTACAAAACACATCTGTCTTACCAGTGCCATGGCAACTATATGAGAAGACAAACACACTGACCTGAAATAGTAGCAACTTTGTCCAATTAAGAGCATTGCTTATAAGGGAACAAGCAAGCGGCAGCTGACCACGTATCCGTAAGAGCTGAGAATATTCCCTGTAGCCAGATAGGTGTTTCAATGTCTTTACTATTTTTACCAAGAGAAAACAAAACAAAACAAAAAGTAGGTTTCTCCCTGATTTTACAGTCCCCGAGTGCATTAAGTTAACAAATTGAACAGATGCACGCTTCAGGGACTTTGCCTAATCCATACCGTCATGTTTCCACCTGCCTTGGAACCAGCTAATAAATACAAACTCCCTTAACCATACCCTGATCCCACAAGGCTGATCTAACCCTTACACAAGCATCTCACTCCTTTCCCTCAATGACTTGCTCACACAAAGCAGCTGACAAATTCAAAACAAAACAGCTGAATCTGCCCAGCCAGGGATTAACTGGCATTTCAGTCCCGTCTGTCTACTGAACAGCCTTCACATTACTAAGACTCACCACTCTAACGTCATTAACCACAGTGAATTTCTAAGAAATGCTATGCACAAATGGACAGACCTGTAAGAAAGGTTGATTCAAGACTCATTCCTAAAGAAAGTCTTTCACAATGTGTTTAAGTGCAACCATCAGACGTTGTCCCTTATCGCTGCTGGCCAATTTCAAAAGAGAGCGAGAAGTCCTGAAGATAGTAAGGTCCTAAAAAATCTGGCGAGAAACCAACGCAAAGAAAGGAGATTATAATCAGAGAGTGCGTGGAACAAACATAAACAGGTGAACGCTACCATTATAAGTCTTATTTGGTGGTATAGCACCAACATTGCCTCTGACTGGATGTAGCAGACATTGGCTGTTGTATAGTGGAGGTTTCAGTCAGAAGCACCGTGTGAGCTGAGGTTACTGTGGAGTTGAAAGTACCCAAGCAGAAAAGGACAGACATCTAGTCATTAGGACAGCTTCAGGCCACAAACAGTTCAGATTTGCTTGTTGAAATACAATGTTTTTCTATTAGCAAATGACAATGTATGTATGTTTATGAGCTTGCCACATCTGAGCAAAATCTCAAACCAGAAAAACTTGCCTACAATAAAGTATTATTTACCATCTCTTACAATAAAACTGTTACAGCAGTAAGCTTACTCACATACTGCATTGGACATTTAAATATTGTCCAGCAAGCAAAAATAAGAGCTAATTAGGTTTTTTATCCCTCTTTAAAAAAAAATAATGGAAGCGTGATACTTTGAAAAACTGACACACGCATATATCCCTCATCTCTTTCCTGCGACTAAGACAGACGACAGTCTGATTTACAAGTACTTCAGGATTTTGATGTGAAAACAAGATTGACTGTTTTGCAGCTCAATGGACTGTTGGAACCAACTCCACGCAACTGCTGTGTGCCTATTCCTTCCCAGTAACAGAAGCCTGTAAGCCACCAAATGGGAAGGACAGAATGGCAGGACAACAGGGATTTTTTGCACTTAATAGCCAGAAATAGTTGGGACTGCTAATCTCTAGCCTGCTCACTGACTTTTAAAAAGCTGTCATTTTAATATCTAGAATACTTTATTTCTCACAACTACTTGATCCAATTCCAATGTGAAAGTCCTAACAACTGCTGCTCTTTGAAGCATCCAGAATGTTACTTGCACATACTTTATAAAAATGGCACTTGCTAGTAGAAGCAAAGCTTTTAAAGTTTGGGGGAGATAGCCTTGGTGTTTTCTCTTTCTGAGAGTTTAAAGTTTTATGAGTGAACCTAAAGAACTGCCAGACTTCTAAAGTGACAACACATTACGAAAAAGTTTCCTATGTGTTTTGCAAATTTGAAGTCAGCCACATTTCACAACTGACATCAGGGTTTTTAATATCAGCTCTAATGAAATATAATTCTCCAATGACATAGCTGTGAAGTATGGCATTTTCATTTCACTAGCTGGCAGAGAGGTTCTAGCCTTATTATTATTTTTATTCTTATTTCTTACGTAGAGCCAAAAATGTTCTAGGCCCTGCACAGACATGTCCGAAGACAAGGCCCTTCCCTTGTATCTTTTGTAAACACTGAGACTGCAGGCTATTTATTCAGCCTAGCAGACAGGTCAGATGAATTTTCACATGACTACTATGGCCAAGTCATATGTTTGGACACACGGTGTCCACTTGGTGATGCCTTCATCATCTCTATGTTTGCAGTTTCACTAAATCCCTTGAGATGGGACCAAATAGTTTCTGGTTTGGAGAATCTCACCGTTTTTTTAAAAAAAACCCTGCAGTCAATGAAGAAATTCCAGCCATCATCAAAGCCCTAAAAGGAACAGGGGGCAAGCTGAAGATTAAAATGATAGCGTTGTTTTTAAATCTGGTTCTTGCTGGGGTCAAATTTCCTCTGCTGGATGAGAGAGTGGGATATTTATTTTAAAAGTACAGGTACACACACAGCTCATGATAGTTTAACCGTACATCATTACAAATCAGAAAGCTCCCATTGGCAAACAACTGAACTAAGTACGTAACTGAGAAGAGCTCATCCTTCCCTAAACCTCGACAATCAAAGAATCAAGGATGAGAGAAAAAGCCAAACTGAGGCTTACACCCCCTTTTCTGAGATGAAATCAGAGCATGGCAGACAGCAGCCAGACAGGGAGCCTTGCCTACTCAGAATCCTTGGAAAAGAAAGATGCCTCTTGGGCATTCTCAAGACACTTAAAAGCTTTGAGGACTGCACATTGTACTCTGGGACTGAGCTTGATGTCACCCAGTGCTCAGGGATCCTGACACCTGACTCCTCTGCACAGAGATTCAGCTCCAGTTTGAGAGGGAATTTGAAAGGGGTATCTCGTGGTACAGTACACAGTGACAAATAAAGGCCTGATCTGACAAAACATACACAAAGAAGAAAAGGATAAGGGATCCTGAGAAGCAAAAAGGGGAAACCACTGTTGCTAATCTAAATGCAACGTCTTCAAGTGGTCGTCACGAATGGAAAGTGGTGGGGCACAGCATCTCCACCACAGGGCTGATGCATATACACTCAGCTGTGTATGGGAGAAAGCACTAGCTATTTGGCACATTAAATTGAGAGGTGCAGAGAAAAGCCTCCAAAAAACACAAGGGACAGATGTCTGGTGAGAGTCAACGTCAAGGTTCATTTGTGAGGTGTTGGCCTCCTGTATAACTTCTGTGGTGACACCTTGTTGGATTAATAAAATGTAAAAGCAGCAGATCAGCAGTAACTTCCCCTTCGGACTGGACTCTGATCAAGGTAACTCCTGCCCTCTTTTTGTGTCTTTCTGAAATCCTCAATGATTTTTTTAGTGGGGGTGTGCAGTACCTGAACTGCAGCCTAAACACAGTTTGAATTCTTAGCTGCATGTCAGCTCTGCTTGAGGCTGTAGCAGAACCTGAAAAAGCAAGCATGTTTCATTTTTCTGGTTTGGGGCAGGTGAGGAGCAAAAGAGTCTGCATAAAACAATTGCAGCTTGTTATGGTGGTGGTTGGCTCTTTTGGTGCCACAGGTCATTTCTAAAAAGATAGCTGTGCAGGATGAAGTAAGTGTTATCCTTCAGTTCCTCTAGACTGCTGACAAACACTAGACTGATCTCCAATGCTGATAGAACGCATAAGAGAAAATATAGTGCATGACCTCTCCAAAACGGGCAAAATCTCTGGGTCTCTCTGGAGGATGCTCTGGGAAGAGGTGGAGGATAAATGGGGTCTGGCAGTCTTTCCAAGCTCCATGCAGCCAAACATAATTTAGCAAGAACACATATCTCCCGGCATCTGACAGTCTCTTTGAAGTTTGCAGGAGACAGCACAAGGGGGAAATTGCTATGCATGTCTGCTCTCCACAGACCCAAGAGATCATGGTCAGAACTCACTAACACGCTCGCTGGAGGCTTTACCTCAGAAAAGAGAGAATCAAAACCATGTCAGGATGGCAGGGTTTGGTCCATCATAAATGCTGACATTCATCCTAGACAACAGAGCATCACTGGATGCATGTTACAGACACTCATGATTTGCTTTTCACAATGTCATGTACTGATGCTTTGTACTGAGATTTCATGCAGCAGTTTCTTAACTAACTGCATTTTCTACTAGTGGAAAACGGTCTTCATTCACCATACCAGATAAACTATTGTCCCACCAATGATATTTCCATTTGTTTCAAGGCACTGTCCTTTCTTAAGAGCTCTCATGCCTCTATTAGAGGACAATGTAAGCCTGAAATCAACAAAATACTCCTCTCCAAAGCCAACATCGTTTTCATCAGGCACTGAAGCAATTAATGGCTTAGGAAGGGGTAAAATTAGTTAACTAGTTGCTAAAACTATCTAAGGCCCCTGCCTGTGAACTCAAAAAATACTATTTCTCACACAGCTCTAGAGGCTTAATATGCGAAGTTATACTAAAACAGCATTAAAAGTTTCCATCCACACAAATGGAGCAGTCCTCTCTTACCCGCCACCTCCCCAACACCACCACCCTCCCCAGCTTCCAGCCTCAAATATCCTGGCATAAAATGATCAGACAAAATACGTGACTTATGTTTTTATAGGTTCCTCTAGACTATGACGACATTTCCTAAAACATTCAGCCAGGAAACTATTAATGTCTCTGAAAAAGTGGAAAGGGTCAGGCTGTTTCAAAGGGCATGTGTTTGCTAAGAAGCTTTTGTTATAGACATATAGGCCACTTAAGGATCCATTAATAATAATAAAAGTATTTAGCTTTCACGTAATTTTTCCAGCTTTAAGGTATATTACGAACATATTTGTGAGACCTCTGTGTAGAGAAAATATCACCCCTCTTCACCTTTCTGAGAATTAAAATAAGAAGGTCAATCAACTTGCTTAAGATTTTGTAAAGTAGTCATTCCAAGATCAGAATTCCCAGCATGTCTCTATGTGTTCCCAATCTCAGGCTGTTATTGGAGGGAGAAATGGAAATGGTCTCTATTTCTCAACATTAAAAAAGGAAGACCAGGAAGATTTTCTAGATTTATCTCAGCTGCATTGGCCTGCATTTGGCACCACAAGACATGTCAGGCATTTGCAGGTGGGGTCAGAGATTCTGTAAAAAAGCTCTGTATGTTTTAAATACAAGCACTAAACCAAACCAGCTGGTACTCTAACAGCATAATATGTTGCATGCAGGACAGAAAGAAGGAACCTACAGAGGCTCTGCTAAATCTTCTGATTTTTCTAGTGCATGCACCTCTTTGTTTTGGCTCCTTTGTCAGTAGGTCTGGGAATTATTAAGGGGAACACACAGGACTTGCGCAAAAGCCTTGGAAGTAAGGGTGCTCCAAAGGCATTATCCTTCATTCATTGCCAGATTTGTTTTATCCACAAACCTGGTTCTGATCCTGACTGCAATACGGCATGCACAAAGGTCAGTTCTCTAACACAGGGGCGCAAAGCAGATTTAAACCCTGCCTGCCTACGGCATATACAGTATGATGCATTTTACACAGAAGAGAGAACTGAGGAATCCTGAAAGAAGTACAAGTTAGTCTGCTCTTACTGACTCAGGAGCCTCTCTCATCTGTCATGTCTCAATCACAATCCGGTCACACCACAGACACTGCAGGTTAAAAAAAAAAAAAAATCCCACTATTGCACAGTGCCATCTCCTGGGCAAGTAAGACTGGAAAAACCCCCTCAGGCCTCCTCCTCTCTCGCAGCATCCAATGTCTTATTGTCATCTCCCGTGTGGCTGGCAGCCCAGGCGTTACCTCTGTTCTCAGGAGGCAGGCCATGAATTCATGGAAAGAAGAGCAGGTTGTTTACAGCTCCCACCATGAAACGTGAAACTCAGCAGGCTGATCTTGAGAGAGGCGGTTATCTGCATAGGCAAGCACCACGCAAACCCACAGGATTAAGTTCACTCTGGGTTGCTGGCAAATCACAAATTAGGAGTCAGGGCTTCCTTTCAACATCCAAACAGGAAATGGGAGTGGAGGAAGTGAAAGCTTAATAATTTCTTGCATGTTAACAAGTTATATGAGCCACTCCAATAAAAAAGTTTTGCTAAATGACCTTAAACCTAGCACATTGTTTGGCCCAATGGCAAGCATTATCTTTTAAAACCAAGCTGCTCATCCTGGAAACATTGCAAACATTTCACTCAGCATAGCTTAATTTCCAGGATAAGAGGACATCAAGCCATGAACTAAAGATGAGGATCCTACCTTATTGTCATCCAAGTGCTGACATTACAATCCCCAAACCAAAACAGAGGTGGTAATCCTAGCATTTCTCTTGAAACATTCAGCAAAAAACCCCAGGATTAGAAGGGTAACTTTTCAGATATCACAAACTGTTAAATCTGTAACAGCCTTGGACAAAGCAGCAAGAGAATCAGACATAATGTATGAGCTCCATTTCTTTCCACTGTCTTTTAGGGCTACTGTACTCATCGGCTCTGCATATCCCTTAACATCTACCTGGCCACACAGTGGAGAGGCAGGAAAGCTGGGGCAAAAAAGTCCCTGTGAGACAATGAGAACTCTGAAAGGCCTGAAGAAGCAAAGGACTCTCTGGCCTCCATGCCAAATGTGTGAGCAATATCTCTCTCTCCATCTTCACGTCACACATCACTGCCACTGGCAGAAGTGAAAAGCCTGGCCCACTGCACACTAACTTAGTGCTATCTTCACTGCAGGAGCAAGAAGACAAAAAGCTTTTCGCAACTATTGAGTAATTCTGAAGAGTTCAAGATAGATGAAAGGCCAGTATCTTGGCTGCAGATATTAAGATAGATTAGGGACAAAAATAAGATGACTTACATGGGTGGATGCAGACTGATGTTCTGAGGGAACAGAACTGCTCCAGGACTGTAAAGGTGGAATTCCTTGATTTTTAAGGATGTGCCCAGCAAAAAAAGAGAAATCTCTTGAAGAAGGTTGTAAAACTTAACAGTACAGAAAGTTACTATTTAAGAGGGCCGCAAGGAGAACAGAAGAAAGTCAAAGAAATTTGGAAAAAAACCAACCTGCTGTCAATATAATCACTGCACATTCTCATTACCTCCCATGGATGCAAGCAAGAACAGACATAACCATGGCCCATGATAAACTGGCTGGAGTAAATAAGAACTTAAAATTGGGTGAGTGCATGCTATGCATTATGGAGCGTGAAGGTAGGTTTTTTCCCCTAGTTCCATCAGCAGAGACATGGGCAATCCTAGTCTCAATGCAGCATTTACCATAAAACGCTGTCATAATCCACCTCAATGCACTTGTTACACTATGCACACAGCTGGAAACGTGGACCTGACTGTGGACTCTGAGCAACCAAAAACGGGGAGAAAGTCTCTTTTATATGCAAGCTTCCATCCTGGATGCTCCAGGGTCAGACTGTTTTCACCGTAGGCACTCCCTGTTTCCAAAGTGACAAAAGGCAGATGAGATATTTAATTGGCCTGGGGTTTAGACCACCCATCAACAAAAACACTCCAGAAGTAGAGTTCTGAAAGCTGAAAAACAACGACTGTGTAAGACTGCTGTGTTTGGTGGTTTTTTGTTTGTTTGTTTTTTAAGACTTAATGATAGGTAGGTATTATTAATTTCACCGGAAACACTGATATTCTTTCCAAAGGACTCACATTGCTGCCTTGCACTCCAAGACTCACAGTATCCACTGTGTCCAGTCACTTACTTTCTACAGAGTCACTAACTTCATCATTCACTTCTCTCTTAGGATGTTTGTATCCAGGGCAGCAATGCCTCTTCCTACGACGTGAGAAAGTCCATGACAACTTTGCAGGACCGCCACCTGCTGTGTTCCCAAGATGACAGCATCTGCCAGAACATTCAGGTTTCTAGCCTGTGATGCTCCAGCAGGTTAGTTGATCTTCACTTAACTTCTGTAGTACCAAATCCTTTTCCTTAAGCCAGAGATTTCCAATTTTCCTTCCCTCTCCTCCCAATAAGCAAGGTGAGAGTTTCCAAACGAGGTCACTTTGGTATGGAATGCTGAAGAGTTCATACCTGTTCAGCAGCTATGACTGTATCAACAGTCCTCTGCCAAAAATGGTGGATGAATGTGCTTGACAATAATTTCTGAGTCAAATTATGATCCACATCCTTCTTGTCCTACATGCACACAAGATCTAAACTCCATTTGTTTAAGTGTCTAAAGGAAGATGTAGTTGTGACCAGTTTCTTTGGACCAGTCACCAGGTAAGCTGTTAAATAATATTAGTGATTCCACCATGAGATGCTTATACTGGATCTCACCCCAAAACTTTTTATATATTCCATATATGACTATTTTGCTGCAATTGTTGTCTCAAAGCAAAGCAAGAACTCTGAAAAAAATATGCATGAGATCATTCAGATGAAGAGACTGTATATTTGCAGAGGTATGGTAATATGTACTTGACAAAATAATTATCTTTATCAGTTTGTCTTCCAAAATAAAGATTTTCTTAGATTATGATCTCAGGGGTTCCCAGAGTTTTGTTTATGGAGGACAATTTAATGTGTGGGATATCAGGGCAGGGGCTACAGATGCTAAATTCTTGTGAGGAATAGAATTGATCCTTCTAGGGTTTTTTCCTCTTCAAAGACACATTTCTGAAGCTTTTCTTTTTTATGATGACTACTGGGCTCTGTGTTACACGCGCAGAAGACTGACAAGGCAAGAGCAGGCACGCTAACCTTTCAATTTATATTGTACTCGTAAACGCTTGTAAGCTCAAAACAAGTGACAGTCTCTATTGAGAAGGCCTCCAGCTGTAGAAGCAGCTCACATTATATCCAGGTGGTGGCAGAGGAGAAGAGGCTCTTACCACTTAAATCTTCAGTAGACTTTTAAGGCTTATTTTCATAATCTGAAAGCTTGGGTAGGTCTAGAATACTAATGCAATCGAGCACTAATACACTTTAGAATGTTATTTGCCTGATGAAGCTTCTCTGTGCCACAAACACGCACAAAGAGGAAGTATTTCTGCCTTGCATTATCTCTGCAGGCAAGAGATAGCCTATAGAGGGAAGAGTAACAGCTGTGGAAATGTACTACCCTAAAGAATACCGGCTTTGGCTCACATCTCTTCAAGTGAAGGTGGCAACTGTAAACTGCACCTAAGTTTTGAGCACACAACTGTGCCAGTCAGTGACAATTCAATCATGGAAATGTAAAATAAAGAAGATTTTAGGCTTACATGGACTCTCTTGCACTTATACCTTTTGTGCATATTTTCAGTGGCCTCTCATTTCCAGTTGCACTCAGATTCACAAAATAAGAGATGTTAACAACTTCTCCAGTTTGCAGTGTTGGCAGGAAAGCTAGCTCAGCTGGTACACCAGTATCTGCTATTTACAAGGCTGCAGCTTACTTAACTTCAGGCACATTAATGGAGAACATCTACCTTAGTCCTTTCGTAAAAGTAGGTGTAAAAGAGAATTCCCTTCCACCAACATAAAGTACCTGAGGAACAAACTGTAAGTCTTTCTCAGCAAAACTAAAGGTCTTTTTGACCTTTAGTTCAGATGTTTTGAGGGAAAAAGCCACTAGTGCAATGAAGCAGCAAACAGATAAAAATCTCTGCTATGCAGGGAGACCTGGCATCAGCCCCACACTCCCCTAAGATGCAAGGGACTCCATCAGGGTGTAAGCTCTGGTCCTAAGCAAAAAAATTTCTTTTGTCTCTGTTAATCTGGCAGTCCTGCTAATGAACGTCAAGTTCTGCGCAGGAAAGCACGCATTGGGTCACGTACTCCTGTCATGCTGGATCACAGGATAGTGGCTGTGGCTGAAGGACTGCGGGACAACAATAACAATGCTCTGCTATGGTTGGAGAACCCTTATTAAAAAGTCTCCTGTTAGTAGGAGGCATGACTGGCTGGCAGAGATCTGGCTTAATTGGAGTAACCTCCCTTTTGCTCCCCATTCCATATGACAGGCGTGGCTGGTTGAGAAATCAAGGCTTATGCTGCTCCAAGTACCTGCTCTGCTCCTTAGTGAAGAGAAGAAAAGCAGCTGCCTCTGTTGCAAAATGGGTACAATCCAGGTTAAACTGTGAGGGAAAGTGAGGCCAAAGCCTCACATAACAGTTTCATGTTCACCGCATGCACTCTGCCAGGACCCATCACCGAGTCAGACAACTGGTCAGAAAGGCGCCTAGTCCATGTGAAACAGAAAGGACAAAGAAATATCACTTGCTTTTTTAGCTGGAAATAGACAGTGAGGATGCATGGCAAAGTCACACAGCTGCCGCAAGGGATGCCTTGCAGCAGGTATTCTACAGGTATTAGCAACCAGCTAAGGAGGCTGCAGCTGACATGTGGTCTCTTTTAAGAAATACAGCCTCCTTTTTTTCCGTGTTTTATCTCATTCTGATCACGAGTTAAACAAGCCAGTCAGCCTATTGTTCTTACCACGTGGTAAATAAGAGCTAGATGTAAACAGAACAATTAAGCTCCATAAGGAACTGCTTGCCTTTCAAAGCTGAACTAAACACTGCAGTTTGTTTCAGGAATCCAAATATGGTCACTTTCTGACAGTTAACTATGACTATGGGATTATTTGCTGCACAGAAAGAGTAAGTGGAACAGGCACCACAAACTGGAAAACCCCCTTTCTTCCTCTTTACCCTTGTCATTAACTATCTTGAGACTCTTCTGGTCCCACTGCTAGCTGTCTCTGGCTGAGTATCACCTTAGCATAACTAAGTCATTATAATGGACACAACAGAGAGAGAAACTGCATATGCTGGCACAGCTGGCTTTAAACCTCTCACTCGGGCTCCATCACTGCCCCACCAGGAGGATACCTCCGAGTTGCTAACCTCTTTAACAATATTTGCCAGTCATAGCTCTTGTCCGATTTCACACATGTAGCACAGTTGATTTTACTTTCGCATTTCTCACACTTTTGCCTACGTTGACACTGTCAACAAGCCCTCTGGGACAACGCCTGTTCAAATTCTAACTGTGCTTCGCAAAATAGCCCCAAGAAGATCTCATCTGGCCTCTCAGCATGCCATGGACAAAGGCAATTAATGACACTAGTTAGTTAATTTGCTTCTTATACAGCCACTGACCCATTCCACCTTAGGATTTGAAGTTTTAGGTCAATACCTTAATACAGCAATTTTTTGGATGCAATTTTTATCAAGGCCACTTTGCCAGCAACTTTAAAGGTGGTGGAGGAATTCTGCCTCAGACTCAAGGCAAGAGGCAAAACTGTTCTATTGGGGAAAACTCTTCTGAGGTACAGAGTAAAGGCTCGTATTTAAATCCCATCCTTAAAAAAAATAAGGCTGAGTGTCTACCCAGTCCTCACCTTTGCAGCTCAGAGGGGCATACCATGGTGTTAAGCATGGCAGTAAAACCTAGACGGATTGTTTAAACAAGCTAGAACCTGGGCATCCTGTTTCTCACGCACCATCCTCATAACATGTAACTGTTGCCAAACATTACACTATAAATTTCCCACTGAACCTAGGATACAGTTGACAAATACCCCAAAAAAGAATAAAAATATTTATATCTTAAAACATGTTGACTGAGTAAACAAGATTGTAGCTGGGTCTGTTATGTCCTGCTTACCAACACGCAGGCTGGAGCAGACATAAATGTTTACAGCAGTCACTGTTGCGCATGCATACATGCCCTGTGGTCTGTCCTTCCCACCACTTTCCCTGGCAGGAGCAGAGCAAGTCCTGGACAGGAAATTGAGTACCCACTTATGTAAGAAGAAGGTGATGACCGAAGCACACTCAGCAGATGCTAAGCTTCTCAGCCAGCTGAAGCAAATAATTCCCACACTGTATGCAAACACCATGCACAGCTACAGGTACAACTTTGAACTTTTTTTCATGTCCTGAATGCCAGAGGGACCGTGACTGGGTCTACGATATAATGCCTTTCACCATCCTTCGTAACCGATTTTACAGAGTCAATTTACTGTCTCAGATAACTATCCAAGTTAAATAAAATAATCATGACCAAAAATGGTCAGTTAGTGGTTAGACTTGTTGCTTTTAAGTAATCAGCCTCAATTCTACTCCTCCCCGGTCCTCATCGCACGCATTTAAAAGTCCATCTGTCCATTCCACTGTCACCAGCCATCTTCCCCTTTATGATGCCTGTGTGCTAGAATTGACTGTGCCATTAATGTGAAAACCAATCATCCATTACGGTAGTACTCTGTGTCACATGTGGTCAAAACTGGCATTCATATTCATGTGCTTTTAATAACTTCTCAGGAATACATTACATATAATACAGGGTTTTTTAATGTACTTGTAAAACTGAAGATATATGACTAAAAGTCTCTAAGGCTATGTATATTCCACCTACCTGTATCTGGAACGATATTCTTCAGAACTCTTCAAAATGATAAGTGAAAATCTGTAACCTGTAGGAAGCTTGCAATATTTCAATCCCACGCAGAAAGTAACTTCTATGCTTTAACTTTTCGTAAGCTAACACAAGAAAGAACCATCCTGCTATGGGACATTAATTAGCACCTTAAAGAATACAATGTTCTAACTTTAGGGAAAATAAAATATTTAAGAATAATTTTATGACAGAAGTTGAGTGCAAGAGCCCTGTTTCAGGTAAGGACCTGAATCCACAACTTATCCTAGTCTGAAAGTTTGACACATCAAGGCAGCAGGTCTGATTTCCAATTCGTCTCTGTATTTCCAGCCCAACTATACTCTACAGTAAGGGAGAAGATCTTTTTCAAAGCTCCTAACATCTAAAGCCCTTCTGAAACAAGGATTTGCCATCCTAGTGGAAGTACCTCAGCTGCATTTCATCTGCAAATTCCTTCTTATAAACCAGCACCATTAATAGGAGACAACTTCCAATCTATTGAACTGTTATAAAGAAACACAACAAATAATCTGGGTACCGTCTACCCAGCTTGTTCTAGTTAATTGTGTTTTTTATTGTCACTGTTTTCCTGTTTCTTTTATTTTAATTGGTTTTCCCTCCTTACTGCCTGAGAGACACAAATACACACAATACTTGCCTATCTAGCCAGGCGAAACAGCAACGGCAGAGGATACGCTTGAAGAATGCCTGAACTACTATTTAAAGAGGAAAAAGTATGGATTCTTTTTCCCTTGAGCGGTCACAGCCATATACTTGTAGAAGGGATATGCAAAAAGCATTAAGCCAGATGTATGGACTTTAAGTTGATGATATGCCGAAGTCTATTACATCTGAGGAAGTGCTCTTAAAGGGAATGCTAGGGAGACCATTTTGATACGGGCCACAGGACTGGCTAACATGAGTTTCATTGCTTGATGTGGCATATTTTTCCTATTATGTAATGCTTATTGTAGGTATTACAATGATACATAGCTGAAAGCCATCAGTAAAGGTTTTCACAAGGGACTGCACAAAGAAAGCTGATACAATGATAAAGAGACAGCACTTGATTGTTTTTCCTTACGCTCTTTTGTACTTTTTGGTGGCTGTTAAATTGGTATGTTCTGATCAGATCCCACCTCACCTGCCACCTTTATGATACCATTTGTCAGACCAAATTTAGAAACCAGCTGCTGGGAGAAGGGCTATAGACTTATCACTTGTGGAAGGTCACTAAGTATGGAGACAGAGGTGGGAGGAGGAGGTCTCTGCCAGGTCACTTCACACCATTACATGCTATACAAACACCATCTTTCAGTGCATGCAGATTCCAAAATGGTTAGAAAATAGACTAACTAGCTCTGGTAACTACAGGGAAGCCCCTCAAAACATGAAACCATATTAGGTGGCCCTTTATTGACAATGCCTAATTTAAAGTTTATATGTCATCGGGGCAGACTTGCAGAAACCCTTGTGAATGTGGTGCAATCAAGCTTTTATTAAAACTAGTCAGACATTTTCACCAGCAAAGCCAAGATTTCATTAGGAACTTTTCTCTGGTTACTCTGTTTAACTTTCCACATTTACAGATCTCTGTCAAAATTACCTCTTAAAGATGTGAGACTGAATTAACTGATACCTTCCAGGAGGATATTTGTCACCAAGAAAAAGTACCCTAATTTGGATAGTTTAGAATATTTGGATCTTATTTCTTGTCTTTTGAGAAACTTCAACTGTGCTGATGATGAGAAACAGATGAAAAAGAACTGCTTCCAATCCCAGCCTCAGATATTATAATTGTATTAAATGATTGTTTCATTATTAAAAGGAGTGAAATGTAAATGAAAGTTCAGAAAGTAAACAGCATGATGTCTCAAAATCCATTCTGTCACTGAAGGACCGCAGCAGTCTAAGAACACACACCAAGTGGAATTTTAATACAATAAACAGGTTTGATTTATTATTAAAAATTAATGTCAAATTAAATGACTAAGCACTACTTCAAAGCAGTTAGCTATAGAGTTAGTCCACCAGTTTATTCATAAACCTATTTCCTGGTCAAATACTCTACATTCAATACAGTATCATTACAAACTGCTGAATTGCATGTAGAAGTCTGCCTATCACTTCTTCACAATACCGCAATGAAGAGATGCTTAGTCTAACCTTCACTGTGCATAATGTAACTTTGGAACCCCCTGCTATTCTAAGATAAATTCAACATAATTGGTCTAAAAATGTAGAGTTTTAAAATTTAATACGTCGTATTTTGGGGTAATAAAATATTTGCATCTTGCAGAGTACAAAAAAGGCAGCTCAAGACTGTCTGTCCTTAGAAACAAGTTTGTCACATAATGGAAAGAAAAAAAAAATCCACCAGGTGCTTAAACCAAATGAAACATTCAAGTAAAAGCCCAGTCCATCATGGTACCTGGTCACTTTTAACATTGCAGACACATACACAACATGCAAAGCGTAGGCTGAAGTCATAAGAAGTGGCATATTGTCCCATTCAGTGGAAAAGGGATAAGACTAGAAGCAAAACTATTTGGTCACAGCAGCAACCATATACTTATTGTTTTCAGATGATTCCTCTCCTTGGTTTGCCTTTCCAGTGCCTTCTGGGCCACTAAAAAGGCAAGTTCCATCAAGCAGAAATCTCAGTAAGGTCTTCCTAAACATCAAAGGCAGCAACAAAGATGACACACAAACAACTATGAGAGAAGGACATAAAAGAAGATGAGTCTGGAGCAGCTGTCAGAATAAAGGAAGCAAGACTGAGGCTGGGCAGACAACAAGAGATCAGAGAAAGAAATACTGGCAGATTAGCATCAAGCTGAGCAGAGAAGGCAAAAAAGGAAAATCTGCTATTGCTCTCCCCTGGAACAGAAAAGCAGTCAAGCTGAGGAAGAACTTGGTGAAAGAACATAACTGTGATTATAATACTAGCCTTGCCAAATTTTAAAGTCCCTTTAAACAGGAAAAATCCGTGTCTAAGACAAGAAATGAACAGGAAGCACATGCTATTTTTCTGGCAGCCAATACTGAGAGAGCATGCAGGATAAAATGACAGAATTCTGTTCTCCTATAAATGTAATCAGAGTAAGTTGGAAAGACGGAGAAAGCTGAAGATGTTGCAAGCATAAGGGAGGAGAATGCAGAGCACGCTCACATAGGCAACTAATGTGGGTCCAAAGACATGTCTAAACTAGAGATACTGCAATAGTTCTGTGAAGGTCGGGTATGGGAGCAGCCCAGCTATGACTACAAGAACACAGTGCAGTTCATGAGCTCACAATCTAGCAACCTTGTTAGTCATCCTCATCTGGCAACCCTGACTCACTGTAGCAAAAACATAGTATGGGGAACTTAATGTTGAAGGGGATGAATGAGACACTCTGAGATTTTTTTTTTTTGAAAGCAGAAACGGCTCCCAGTTAGGCAGAATCAGAAACTGCATCTCTTCAGTTCAGTCCATTAAGTTTGACAACAAATATCAAGGATAAGCTTTAAAGAGGTGTTTAGCTCTGTGTGTACAAGGACAAAGAAAAGTTTTGGCTGCAAAAGATTTTGGAGCTGCTGAAAAGAAGGGGTACAGAAACTCTCAGCTACAAAATCATTCACTATTTTTCTCATCTGTCACTTGGGCGCAAATTAGACCTCAGGCCTGCAACCTAAAATCCTTGCCATAGTTTCTATTTTTTCTAGGGTAAAAATCATATCCCACAGGCATTAAAACAGGATTATGATTTAAAGTCAGACTAGTACCATAACCAATTCTGGATCGATGTCTTTCAGTCCCAAAGTCAATAGTCCTTTCTGTTCACTCCATCCTTCTCCAAAAAACTACATGATGCCTAACACAATGGGTTTGGTGGCATGGAAAGCCACACGGTGGGAGCTTGTCAAAAAACAACCAGCTTCGGCTCAAGCACAAGACCAAATCTTTACAAAATGGTAACAACTTGACAAATTCAGGATGGATGTCAACTCCAACAAGGGCATGAAATACCCATATTTATATGCAGCCTCTGATTAATGCCTTGCTACATCCAAGTGCTTTATTAAAGTCAGGAACTGAGTATATGTTACCTCTTGTCTGGGTAAATGATGCCTGTGTATAAAATGCAGTGTGTAACCCATCTGCACTACAAACTAAAACAATGTGGTCAGCCAGTACTGACTTTTGCTGTGCTTGTAGTTTAGGTAAATCCAATCTCTATTCACCTACCTCACGACTGAGAAGACATCAAATCCAGGTGAAGATTTAAGGGAAAAGAGCACTAGGTGCAGACAAGAGAGCTAAAGATCACCACATGATACAGATGTAATTTGTGCCATGGAAGCCCAGAGAGAATTGATCAGTCAAGCTGCCTGTGGCTCTGTACAGGCTTTTCTGCATGAATAACATTTTAATAAGCACTGTGCCCATGTCCTAGGTGATTATACAGACATACTCAGAGCTATTGGAAGACAAAATTGAGAGAAGGATGAATCATGACCCCAAATGGGCAGTGTCACAGAGCTCGTAGAAGGCTAAATCACAACCTCAACTTCACTCCCAGCTGGACAGTGTAATACAACTCCTGTCCACCCTATGGAACTTAACAAAAAAAGCAAAAACCTATACCAGGATGCCAGCAATACTTCAACTGATGCTCAGACCACATAGATAACATATACTCTGTGAGGAAGAAAGGGAAGGAATGAAATAATCAGCCTGAAAGACACGCCAGTATTTCTTCAGTGAATTTTCTAGATGAAGTCTTGCGTTTTTTCTTTGTTTCAACACTCTAGGCAGTTTCCATCAGCCAAAAAGGAAAAACACAGCAGTCCATGAAGATAATTATTTGGGCCTCTAGCTATTTGTGTTTTAACATATAATTAAAATCTTGAACTCAAGTGAATTAAAAAAAAAGCTAATTTATGCTGTGGATGATGCGGTATGTGGTCAAATATGAAGTGTATTGGTGAGTTAAGATTTTCCACTGTAAAAGCCTGGTCTGCATAGAAACTCAGACTCCAAGCCTAAATATTTTAGAGAGCTATTCAATTACATTAGAAAGGCATTCTATACTCTTCTGTTATAGGGGCTGAAAAAGTTCCAGTGAACTTCTGCGCTGTTCTATTTTGTGAGGACTACACATTGCAGTTGTGTTAGAAATGTGGCAGCTGAATTTAGAAGCAGCCTTTGCAGTTGAACTTCATAATGAATTAGCCTGAAAGAATATTTATTTTCAACTCTTAAGTAGGTATTTGTGGTAGTTTTAAAAGGGATGAAAATGTGCTGATAGCTTGCTCCTGAGCTGCTGTGATGCAACTCAAGCACAAGGTCACTAAAATTTGGTGTCAAGAAGTGGACTAGAGTGCCCATGTGCTTTGAAATAATACATAACCAAAATGAAATCAAAATTTCACCTGAATTCAACATTTTTAATTTTTTTTTCTTGGTAGAAAAGTACAAGGGCAAAGTTTATGGTACTGCAGAGTATTATGTGGACAGGTCAACTGACTGTCTCAATGTATTGCTCCAAACTCAGCTTTTGGGAACACTGTCCACCAAAGATACTGCTGTCTTTCTCCCTTCTCCTTTTTGCCAAACTCTGATGTGTGAGGGCAGGACAGAGAGAGATGACAAAGATCCTAGAGAAACAATCTTCCAACCATATGCTATTCTGTTTTCTATTACTACACAGCAGATTTAACTTTTAAAATTTTATTTAATCTCCCTCGTATTATCCCATATACATATATCTCATATGCATTATTAGTATACATTGTATCATCACATAAATTTCCCCTCCTTGCCTCAAAATATCTCAGTGGACATTCCCTCATGCTTTCTGTGCCCAGTTCCACTGAGCTGTGGAATGTACATTCTAATGCTCAAGAACTCTTGAATTTCTCCTGTTTTCATGCAACGCTTCCTATTTTTTCTTAAAAAAAAATAATTATTATTATTAAAAAATTACAATGGGACTTTCCTCCTCTTCTCTGGCATAAGTGACAGCTCAAGTATTATAACCTTTGCATGTTGTAGAGGCCTCACTTTATATTTAAATCTTTTTGTTT
>NW_010428638.1:0-12212 GCF_000710305.1 Buceros rhinoceros silvestris
AGGGGCGGGTTGGTGTCATCCTCCTCTCCCCACACCCCCAGGGCCGTGCCGGAGATGTCTGGGGCGAAGGAGAAGAAGCGGGCCAAGAAGATGAGGAACCAGCCGGCCAGCGTAACCTTTCCTTCAGAGCTGAGCGCCTTCCCTGGCGGGGGGAGCAGAGCCTGCCAGCCTCCAGGTACGGCCGGGGGAACCCCTGCCCGGGGCCGCGGTGGGTGGCGGTGGAGGGCTTGTCGCCGCGCCGCAGGACTGGGCGTCCCAGTATCCTCAGCCCCGACGGCCGGTGTGAGAGCACCCCAGAGCTTCGACCCCCTTGTGGATGCCCCGAAGGGCCGTTGACTCCTTCAGCCCTGGTTCTGCCATAAATCTCGTTAATACGCGCTTCTCCGTGTTACACGATTACATGATTCTTCACATGTACTGAACATCTTCTCTGTTACGTGATTCTTTACATTCTTCAATTAAATCCCTATCCTGCCGCTGTGGTTTCTAGTCTTAAAATGAATTTGGGTGTTATACGCCATCCAGTGCCCTCCCTTCTCTTTCTGTCAGAGGTAAGAGCTGCGGGAGGAGCTGGTTTAGCCTGCCGGCCCTAGGATAACCGCACTGTTTTGCGGCAGATCAGCGTGCCCAGCTCATCTGTCTTTTGTGGCTGTCCTTCCTGAGGGGTATTGGCAGGAGGCAGCAAGGCATTTCCCTAAACTGGCAGTGTTTCTAGGCCATTGCTGGAGCATTTTGTATACAGATAACCTTTGCAGCTGAAAACCGAGGGATCCTGCCAACCTGTATGCCAGGTGCTTTTTTCATCTGTGTGTTTTGACCTGCATCCAGTATGCTTCTATTGGACTTAGATTTCCGCACCCCCCGCCCCCTTATTTCATGGTTTTATTTTGTTACCTATATTTTGGCATAAGAGCAGGGCCTGCTACTGCAAGGCCTTCAGAGGTTGCCAAATTGCATCTCTGTGTTGGAACACAAAAGTGCTTAAGTATCATGGTGTATTTAGGTGACTGAAGAGTTCCTAAGGAGGCAGAATGACATAGCAAATTATGGTCTGCTCTAACGGATGATTTTGGAATATTATTACAGGAGTACTGCCGCATTTTTCTGAACACATTTTTCTAACTTTATTTGAGGCAGGGAACTTCTGAGATTACGTGGTTATGTTTTTCAGTCCTGTTGAATAGAATGTGTTTTCATCCATTTAATGTTATTTTGTAGTATGAGTATCTTGGTTTTACAGGGCTATTTTGTAGAACCGGGAAAGAAAAAGTATAAATAGGAGTTATGAAACTATGCATCTACATAGTACCTGAAGTAATTGAATTTTTATTTGGGTATTAAGTCAGTCACTGTCTTTTGAAACACTCTCCCATCTTCAGATTAAAATATTTAGTTCCTCTATTCTTAGGAAAACTTGATAGTGAAAGGATGTGTTTGTGATATGAGTTAATTGCTGTCCCATTACCCTCCCACGATTAACTCAGGCTGTAGGTCTACACAGATTTGCTGACTGAGGCAGCATCCTTCCCTTTCTCCCTGCTATTTTCTTCTCACCTTCACCTCACTGTCTGGACAACACTGCCCTCTGCCATGTGGAGAACCCAGATCAGGAACTTAGAATAAAACCTACTCTTTCCACCCCAGATTATTTTTGCATCTGAATTGCTGTAGTTCTGCATGATGTGTGATTGCATCGGGGCTGCAACATCATTGCTGCTGAATATAGAACTTTAGGTCCATGTTTATTTGAAATGGGAAAAGAAGGTTCTTTGCCATTTTAAGTTCGCATAAATTGATGCTGCTGGAGGTGAATCTGCTCCTGGTTGTTCCTCATGCCAGTGGTAGTGTTTTGGGGACAATGGGGTAGGCTTGTTTAAGAAGCTGATCAACCTGAAAACCAAATTTTTTTTAATCTCTTACTCCGTTTCTCCTGACACACAGGTTGATTTTCACTAGAGAAGCTCCCTGAACTGTATGGCCCCATGTTCTCTGAAGCACTTGTCTTGATGCAGTGAGTGGGGTGGTAGAAATGGCTGGCTGGGGCCTTTTTAGTTCAGTTGTCCAGCATGACTTCCTGAGAACCATATCTCAAGTTCTACTAAAAATCCTAACCGAGGCTTAACTGAGTAGTTGAATGTAAACTAATCTTTAAATACAGACTTCAAGACCCTCTTAAACATGAAGTACTGTCAGGCACTTACCACTCTTGAAAGGTATTTCTGCACCTTGGGGAGCTTACTGTAAACTTTAGTTATTTAATTTCAGTATTGATTTAAATGCCTGTACCAGCCAACCAACAACACCTGTACCATTACTGCACCAACGTACGTGTGAGACGATGTGGGAAAAAATCTAGGGGCGAAAGGGAAAAGTACTAACTGATGATTTGGTGCTGAAACCCTGACTAGACAGTAGTAAAGATCACTGTTGGTGTTGTGTAGGCTGATTTTAGTCAGGTCTTCCCTACTGAGCCTCGTAGAGTGTTAGAGGCAAAGTCCGGATATGGTACCATTTTCAGAATGTGCAGAAGTTACTTAAACTACTGCAGGCTTCCTGCAGGACAATGCAAAATTTTTATTTCATCCTGTAAAAAAGAACTTAATTCTTCTGATTTCTGATGGCTTTTTCAGGTACATATAGGAGTACACAGGAGGAATGTGCAATGCAATCTTTTAAGGAAAGATTATAGTTATCAGTTACTCAGACTGCTTTGTATTTCTGTTACCTCTTTTCATCTCTAAACCCTCCAGGAGATGGTTGCTCTGAGCAGCAGTATCAGCAGCAGAAATTTCCGAATCAGTCATCTGCGCCTTCTTACAGGAAAGACCAGTATTTTCCAAGAGGGCAAAATAGAGGAGAGAGAGGCAGAGGAAGAGGAGGATGGCAAGGAGGATGCCAGCGTGTTTCTGAGGAAATGCCAAAATACATAACAGGTTTGTGTATGAGAAAAACGGTCATAATTTATGTCCAGGGCAGCTAGCTGGTGATTAAGTTTGCTGTTTGTGTTTTTGTGCAAGAGCATTGGAACTGATGCTGTGTCTTTCCTAATTTTCTCCCAAAGTTCAGTGGTTGTCGTGAACTGGAATGAATGACCAGCTGTTGTTCAATGAGTCCTTTCAGATCTCTGATTTGAAAAGTTGCACTTACTTGTAATGACGGATATGCATTTTGGTTTCTGTTTGCCTGCAAAATGAGTACTGACAGTCATCTGCTTCTAATGTAACCAGTGAAACTGGCTTTGCCCATTATGTGAGTTAAAGAACTTTTCATCTAACAGAACACTTATTTAGGAGAACAGATAGCTTTTCAAAATGTATCAGTGGAATTAGATACATTTCCACAAGCATGAAACAAGACCAACCTCTGGATTTTATTTGATCGTTTTAAAACAGTCTGTACTATGATTACTGCTTTTTTTTTCGATGCTGAAGGGTTGGGGGTTTTTTTGTCTCTCTGAATACCATCTGAAAAGATTGCTACTCTAATAAAGAAGTACTTAATGCAAATAGGACTCGTTGGTTATACCAAGAAGGTATAACCAATGACTTTCAGATTCATTCATGTATACGTATTTGCTTAACCATATCTGTAAGCTTCAGAATATCTAAAGAACTGAAAATTCTTCAGTAACAGTATTTAGTATTTACTTTTATCTCAAGAAGTCATTAGACTGATGTGCTAGGAATAGCCTGCTGCTGGAACTCAGTAATTTATGCCCAGGGTCCTCTTCTTTGATTTTTGCTGTTTGTCATGCTCTGATGCAGTTCTTTTTGTTCCAGTGTCTACCTTTGCTCAAGCTCGTGCTGCTGAGATCAATGCCATGTTGAAAGCAGTTGCGCAGAAGTCTTCAAACTCTCTAGTTTTCCAGACTTTACCTAGGCACATGCGAAGACGAGCTATGAGTCACAATGTTAAACGCCTACCCAGGCGGCTCCAAGAAATGGCCAAGAAAGAGGTAAAAGTGTGTTTTATAGTATTTGATAAACTGTGTAGTGGGCATAGCTAATGCACAGTGTTCATCTGTACATTTATTAATATTCAGACCTGATCTTACTTGCAAAACTTCCCTGCATACACAGGTTCCCAAACTTTGGCTGACATTTGAATTCAAAATGCAGGAACGCATCAGTTTTAGATGGTTCAAGAAGATCTCACTAACCACTTGGCTTTGTGATTATTGGACATCTTGAGAAGTTTCAGAGTAGTGATGATAAAAGGGTCCACTGCAGGAGGGTTTGTTCAGGCAGTGCATTGGTCCCAGGTGATCCAGAAGTCCTCAGTGACACCTGTCTGCCTTGCACTCCACCAGAGCTGTAGGATGTGACCCTGCTGGCCTCAAGCCAGCACAGCCCATTCATGACCAGTGTGATGGTTCATGTGTTGTAGCTCAGATGTGTGAGGTACAGTGGAGTGATTGGCATGCAGCTGAAGACATACTGATTGACTATTCCTGGTTGCTTATTAAATTCTTTCAGTTTTGTGGCAGTATCTCAACATTTAGTTAGACTGCTGCTGTGGAGTTACTTGCTCCTTACCCACTGTAGGCTTCTGGTGAGTTTAAAAAAAAAAATTTAAAAACGCAGGATTTCACTGAGAAATGATCTGTCTGGTGTTTGGCATCAATCATTTTATTATCTCTAGACACTTACCAAGAAAACTCACTTTGAGAAGTTTTCTATATATTAAGGTTGACTGATTAAGGTATTTCTTGCATTCTTTTTTCCCTTGCATTGTCTTTATTTTCTTTGAGACCTTATGGCCTCCACCTTGAGTTCTTGAAGACAATTTTTGATTCAAAAATTGCTTGGGTTACTTCCACACGTGTTCCTTAGGGTGTGTTTCATTGTATCTTCATAACCTATATCTTTTTTTTTACTGCTCTGGTTGGCATTCTTTTTGCTTTGTCAATCATGGCAAGAGATGCAATTTGGCCGGTTTTCTGAGAACCAAAGGAAGAAGGCATGGGATATTTTGTGTAGTTAGTTATGTGCTCTATCCTTGTTCAATAATTTCTTTAATGTTTATGCTTGGGTTTTTTGTGTCCTGCTTTTTTAATTCCTTTCACATGATAGCCTTTCTTGCTTCTCTGTGCATGCTCACACTTATTCTTCTATCCTTGCTTCCATTCTTTGTATGATTCTTGGATTTTTGTGATTATTTAATTGGTCCTGGTGCAGCTGTATTTCTTCTGGTGAGTTTTCCCTCTTCAGGTCTTCTGGTGTACTTTGCAAATGCTGTTTTGTTTCATGTTTTCTTGCAATTTGTCTTATCTCCTGCACTATTTCCTTTTGTAAACATTCTACCTATTTTCAGTGTTTGAAGTCTGCTTCTTCGAAGTTAACTGTTTCAACTCTGCTGCATTTTCTTCCTTTTTCTGAGATCCTTTATCATGACCATTTTCATCCAAACATTTAGGTGGACCATCTCTTATCTCTTGATGAACTTAAAGACACACCTTTCTTATCTACAATACCACATCCCTTTTTCTCTAATTGTCTTTCTGAACCGATCACTCACATACCATCGATCCAGTAGTGCTCTGTAGTGGAATGATGGGTCTGATGAGAACACTTTTTTTTTTTTTTTGAGCATTTCTATTTTGATTTCATGGGTTGCTTCAGTGTTTCTGTGCTCTTGGCAGTGATCTTCTAGCATTCTCACTCCTTTGCTATTCTTATAACCAGTGGTCTGTTGTCAGCTATTCCTTAGTGAGCTTACAAAGGACATACTAAGAGCTTTTTTGTATGTCTTTTAGTCCTTGTTTCTTTCTACCAATTCTCTTCACAAAAAGATGAATCAAATATCAATTGAGAGAGTGAAGCCTTCCTCTCCAGCGATTCGTTCACCTGTAATAATTCAGACCTTAATTGGGTATTTATCAAGAATTTGGTCAAGACATGACCACAGCTCTTTCTTGTTCACTTCTACACGTTGTAGAATCCTTAGGGTCCTACCTGGTAGTCTGAGGGTCCATATTGCTTCTGTATGAGCTCAAATCTCCAGCTGTTCCTAATGTCACGTTCAGTTATCTATATTGATGTTGGTCAAAACCTTCACACAGGAAGTAGTAGGTCTTACTGTTCACTGATAAGTTTCTGAATGTGTGGCTTATCTATGGGTTCAAAGGGTTAATTAGCCTCAAGAATTATGGGGAACTAACATGAGAATAAAGTATAACTTAATGCTAGTGCTTACTGTATGCTTGTATGTGTCAGCCTTTTTCTTCTACAGAAATTTGTCCTTTTGAGATTTATTTCAATAGCCTCTCTTTTAAAAACAGGCAGAGAAAGCTGTACATCAGAAAAAAGAACAGTCGAAGACTAAATGCCGCAAAGCTAGAAGGCGCCACATAAATTTGGTAGCGGAGTTTAATCGCAGACAAAGAAAGAATATTTGGCTGGAAACGCATATTTGGCATGCAAAAAGATTTCATATGGTAAAGAAATGGGGATACTGTTTAGGAAATAGTCCTACAGAGAAGAGCTACAGGGCCTGTTACCGAGCCATGACCAAACACTGCCTTCTTCAGGTACCACATTTACATCTGTTTTCATTGTTACTTTGCCAAGGTAAATTAATCAACTGTTTTCTGTCTCTTTGAAGTAGCATTGTGTCAGCTGTTGATAACTGCTAGGTATGAAATGAGGGATTTCATAATTTTAGTGAAAAGTGGCAAGTATCGGAGAGAACAGAATGAACCTTTTGAAGAGTCTTGCGGTAACTGAAATACTACCTCTGCAGTCTTCTCAAGAGCTAAGGGATTCATTAAATCCTTGCATCATCTTCCTGAGCAGGATGCTCTTGAAGACAGGTGCTTTGTTGATGTCCTTTTTGGTCTGTTGTTTTGAGAGACAGGTAGGCCCTCATATGAGAAATACTTGACAGCTCTCCTGTAACTAATAATTTTAAGTTAAAAAAGAAAAGTAATTTCTCTTTGGTATAAATTTTAGTGAATGAAAAATTACTACTTCAGTGTAAATTGTGAAGCTCTGTTTGGTCCGTCCTTGCCAGACTCACTTTCAAGAGTTATTCTCACTTTACTACTATCCTGTTGTTGCAGGACTTTTCGTATTATTGTTGTCTGGAGTTGACTGGTAAAGAGAATGAGCTTCTGAGGCAACTTGCTCGGATATGTAGCATTGATGCAGGTAAACTTTATGTATTTTAAAATAAAGTTAAGACTGAAGGATAACCCGTCATTTTCCTTTTTTAATATCCTACCAATCTCAATAGAAGTAATGGAGTTGATACTGAATTGTGATTTGGTTGAAAAAATAATCAAACTGTCTCATACGAGGACTAGACATTCTTATTTTCACTTGCTTATTAATAAACTAATTCCAGTACAGCATTAGCAGTCCAGCAGCCAGACTGAATTTCAATTCTTTGTTTTTTAAATAAGAGACTGTTTTGTTTTTCAATAAGTATTGTCTTCTTTAGGCTTAACATTTGAAGAAGCTTGTTGTCTGTCTGGAAGATTTGAGGGTACCCTGAATCTTTACCGAGCAGATCGCTATCCTGAGGATATGCTTGGTCCTGTTACATTTATTTGGAAGCTCAGGGATGGGTCTGAGAACAGACAGCTGTGGATCTGGATGCATCCAGCTCTCAAACAGGTATTTACTTCTGTATGGCTGAGCTCTGATTTCTTTATGCATTGTACATTTTTAATGCTGAAAAGGGTACCTTCTGAAAAGTGAGGAAGAGCTGAATATAATACGTGGCTTTAGAAATTGGAAGACTGTTTCCACTCGAACAGTATTTATGTTCTTCAGCTTGTTTTTATAAAGCTTGTGCAGAAGGTGCATGCCTCAGGATTTTTTAGTGTTTGTGCTTGTTAAAAGTTTTCTAGTAGCACTTGCTTCAGGGTACATTTGCAATATGATGTTGCTCGATTCACATCCTTCCCACTGACACCCCCAACAGGCTAAGTTTAGTCTCATCACAAATAATCATAATCTGATACTTAGCTATAAACTTTAAAAAAATAAAAAAAAGTAAAATTTTGAGTGCCAGCAATTTTTCTTATGTTAATTTGA
This sequence comes from Buceros rhinoceros silvestris, assembly GCF_000710305.1. Taxonomy (NCBI): domain Eukaryota; kingdom Metazoa; phylum Chordata; class Aves; order Bucerotiformes; family Bucerotidae; genus Buceros; species Buceros rhinoceros. The sequence continues at coordinate 8,040 of NW_010428638.1, forward strand.
GAGAGAATAAATTCTTAATATTCAATATTACTTTCAACTCTCACTAGCGAGCCTTGGAGTTAAATTGATATGGGAAAATAAAAAAACTTTGCAATGCACTGCTTGTCATCCTAATCCAGGTTTTTCATTTTTCTTAAGGACATACTGAGAGAGTTAAAAGCAATTTTTCAGTGTTCAGAGCCTGAAGAAATCTATACTCCCGAGCCTGTTACAACATCAATTCAAGAGGAAAAACAAGCAGATGTTGTCCTAAGCCTTGGCAAGAAGAGAAAGATGGAGGATAAAGAAGGAGAAAAAGCTGTCCCAGTTAAAAAAATAATTGGCCACAGCACTAGAGATCCGTTCCAGTCCTACTCTTGGATCTCGCAGACTACTGGCATTGTGATCAGGTTTGTCCATAGTGAAGTCAGAAACTGTGACCCTTAACCACTTAATATAGCTGAATTCTGGCTTAACAGTACTGGGGGAAAAAAATTGTGTGTGTATGATTGTACCTACAATTTTCCTCTGTTCAGTGACAGAACCATGGAGATTCTCAGATATCGGCTGATTGGCCCATTATCACACTCCGTCCTTACAGAGACCCTGAAAGCTGCTTCTCTTCAAACAGTAAGGAAACTGGCAGTTTGGATATTACTGTAGTTTTGATAAGGTTTCTAGAATGCGCAAGCTTGTTTTTGCTATAAAGAATCATAAACTATCTACCCTTACTTATTGTAAAGGCTAGCCAATGTATTTCTACTCTCTTCTCTTCTCTGTATTGAGCCTCTTGACTAACACTGATCTCATGAAGAACTCCTATCTGGATTTTAATTGGGGTAGGAAGAAATTAGAAGCGATAGTGCTGTTGAGCAGGCTATGTAGTTTCTGCTGTAGTGATGTATTCTGCTTAGAGGATCAGAATAATTCATATTCTCTTTGACAAACTGTAGATCATGTTTCTTGAGAAATGAGCTTGAGCACCTAGAGCTAAAGGCCAAGACATGTAAGAGATTGTGTCTTCAACCGAATATGCAATTTCTCCGGGATTTAGTATTTTGTCCATCTCTTGGCACACAGAATCACTGTGATTTTAATGGGGGGTGTGGGGAGAGGCTGTTGTCTCTTGCAGTAAATGTGATGTGGCCATGAAACCTCTGGCTTTCTGTAAGAAATAACAACAGAATTGGGAAGCATTGTGGATTACTTCGTTTATTTTTGGAACACATGTTAAATTGAACAGCTTAGTGGAGATTACGCTGGAGTATAGGAATAGACTGCATCAGTAAAAAATTGTTTTGGTTTGAAACTTGAAGATGAAGAAAGTGACCTTAGTGGTTAAGACAAACTGAAAGTGAATTCATACTGACAAAATACTGAATAACCACTTGAGTTTAATTAGATCTGTTGTTTTCCAGGAGATGGCAGATTCAGAGACAGAACTGAATAACTGGTGGGTAGAAAACTGCAAGGACTCTGAAAAAGTATCTCTTCATCAACGTCAAAGTGCTATCTTTGAGCTATTAGAAGGTATTTGGGCATGTGGGTACTGTGGAAGGAAAGGGAGACTTTTAAACTCTAGTGGTCAAAACAGACTCGCTAAGTTGACTCCAGGTTGGAAGTGCTTATTTTTATCTTGATCAAGAGAGTGATGCCATTGAGTGTGTGCTTAGGTAATTACCATGGCATATCAAAGATTTGAGAAATGTTACATTAAGGTTTTTTTTTAAGGGAATTTTAATCCTCTGTGTAGTCCAAACTCTTAATAGGTAGACTGAATCTTGTTTCTTATCTTCATGAACTTAAATTTGACATCGCTGATGGAATATACAGTCTGACATATAGTCTCACTCTCTCCTCCAATACACACCTAATTAAGGCAATAGGCTGTACAATACCTCCACAGATAAAATGATAGGCTCCTACCAAAAGTGAAAGTAATATACTTTACTTTATATATTTTTGTTTCACGAACAGTTTTATATTTGGCTGAGTTGTAAAATATTGTAAAGTTAACATCCCCTCACTTTGTAGTACGGAAGCAGGTAAGGAACTGGCGTTGGTAGATCTCACAGTATACTCAAACTATCCAATGTGAGGCAGTTAAGCAGAGATGAGGTAACACTTTTTTTAAAACTTTTTTAACTTTTGTTACTGGACATTTACCAAGCATGGGTGAGTTTTCAAAACATGTTAAATCGATTGCTCTGGATTGCTTCTCTGGCTTAGACTGGTGCTGCATCCCTGAAGACAAACATACACAAAACAGTAGTACAGAAAAAGATCAGAACATAATGATGGTTTCATGGCAATGTTTATCTGTGTATTTTTAAAGGGATAAGTTCACCATCAGAAATGCCACCAGGTACAATACTGGGCCTCACTGTTGGAGATCCTCGAGTTAATTTGCCAAAAAAGAAGAAAAAAGCCACGCCAGACTTTGAAAAATACCAAGGTAAAATGCTTTGCTTATACTATGCTTCTTCTGGAACTGCCAAAGGCAAGAGATTCAGTTTCTTTCTACACTTCTGGTTTTTGTTTGCTGTCATCTTCTACTGATTGTCTCTTGCTGTTTTCTTCCAGCATTTGATTTCAGAATGTTTCCTTCCCCTTTCCGCAGCCCCTGGCAGAACAGAAACAGTTTGGAAGTTGCATAGGTTTTAGAACTGAAGTTGTGAGGGAGGGACATGCACCAAAGCTGGTCTTGTGCTCAGTGGAAGCCTCTGTCTGACAATACAGATGATCCAGGTTCGAATCCTGGCAAGGCCAACCAGGTGCTAAAAGCTGCTTACCAGGTGTTTGTTTGGTATTTAGTCTTCCTGATGCTTTTTATCTCTTCACGAAGATTTCTGATGTTTCTGATGTGTAGTCCTACAATTATGAAAGTTGCAATTCCACTGGAAAAAGAAAATTCCCATAGCAAGATTAGTATTTCAGATGACTGGTTATGTTAAAAATAAGATAGAAGGATGACTTTTGAAACTCCTTTCAGTGCTGACCAACACAACGTTTGAGGACAAAATTCAAGTTCAGATGGATGTCAATGTCCTTGGGAAATGTGCAAAAGCACATGCAGTATACAGTGGGGTTTGTGTTCAATGCTGGGTAGGCATTTCCAAGTAGGTTGACTGGACTCAGTGCCTCACCTATTATGAGAAACATAATAGCCTGCTAGTAAGCAGTAGCAAACAGGACAAGTTGAAGGTTCCAGAGACTTGAAAATACTTAATCTCCTTGGTGGTGTGTTGCAAGACTAATATAGACTTACCTTTTACTTAAATCAGGTTGAACACCTATTCCAGTTACTGTTTTTTAGCTCTCTGCGCAACTCTCTGTTTGGATTTTCCTGCATCCTTCTGGTCTCTGTATCTAGAACAGCGTTTCTCCTGTTAATTAGTTCTGCTGAGCTTACTTTCTCATCATTAATGTTCCTGTTGGAAATGCTGCAGCACACATGACCTCTGCTTTGGTTCTTTCTTGCTGAGGAGTAAGGTGAGCTCTATAGCACTTGTTTACAGATACTGGTTTGAGACAGTAGAGGAGTTAGCAATTACAAGAAGTAATTTGTCTCCATTCTGCTTGTTATGTCTGTGAAGATGTTCTAGAAAGCAAGATCAGCAGAAGCTGTCCAGGCATTGGAAATGTCTTATAGTAGTTTCTCTCCGACTGCCAGAGCTGGTTATCTCTTAGGAAAACGGGCCGTGGTCAAAAGGTGATGATTTAAGACAGGGAATCAAGAGGAAGACAACACCTATGACTTTTTGCCTTTGGCTGTCTAGAAATGGCCATCTTCAAGATCTTGCTACTTGGGGTTATCCTTCACTTGCAGAAAATCTTCTAAACCACAAACATTCAGAAAAGCTGGTGATACTTTCTGGTTCCTTTCTTGAATGTATTTTTTATTTCAACATGAACTTAAAACTGCATCTGTCCTCTCTGGCTTTTATTCAGGAGAGCGACAAGGTCCTTGTTCAGCTAACGAAAGAAAGGTGCGATACCTTCTAATTCTGGTTCTGCTAAAGGACTTGACGTTACACTTCACTATGTAAGCTGAGTAGGCAGGATGAAAGAAGGCAATCCAGCTGTCTTCTAGTAGAAAATCAGAAGGACATCATTGTAAGGGAGTAGAAAAGAGAGGGCAGTCCTCCTACAAAAGCAGTTAAGGAGAGAATAAGAGGGACTAATGGTTCAGCA
>NW_010428638.1:12298-18593 GCF_000710305.1 Buceros rhinoceros silvestris
GCAGGGAGAGTGGCTGCTGTTTTCCACGTTTCCCACCTGAGTGACTTCCTAATGCTGTGTGGAAAGAGTTACAAGATCATTCACAGTCTCCACAGTGTGGAGTGGGGGAATCCTGTGGTAGTTAATCTTTCCTACCTGAGAAGCTCAAGACTGAGGTCTGGTTGCCACTCTCCTGTCTCTCCCATTGAGTATTCCTAGGTGTGTAGTTGAAAAGAGAGGCTATTGTTACTCGCCAAAGATTTGTTCTGAACCTAATTTTGCAGTTGACTCTGACAGCTACTGTCTGTGCTGTATCTCTGCCTTAACGGGCCTCCTTGTTCAAGTAGTTAAAAGCAGAGAATTTACATTTTTAAATTAGAAAGTTAATCCATGTTAGATGATTAAGATCAGATACTTCCATAATTTTGTGTTTAATTCTTGGTGGTTTTGAGAGATAAACTAAAATTGCATATGTATTAATAAAAAGAAGCCTAGACATAATCAGTTATTGTGCAGAATGCTTTCTATATCTATTCTCTCCGTGCAAGCATTATGCTTCCTTGCCACTGTTGACTGTTTCTGGACCCGTTATAAGGTCTTCCTGAATTGTATCAGCTTCGTTTGTAATCTCCTTGGAGCGTGAGATCTTACTGCATATTTTGCTGCCTCTCTACACCAGTTCCACACTTTTCTCCCCTTCTTGCTTCCTGGACATTCAAATACTGTTAGGATTAGTATTAGTAAGACTGAAATGGCACTGCATATGTTAGCAGATTCTGTATGTGCTTTAGCCTCTGTTGTTCTTAAATGTTGCATAAAAGCAAACTTATTTTTCTTAGGAAATCTTTACTAGTTAGAGATACACTGTTTGTCCAATGAGTGAGTAGTTTTGGTAGGTTACAGCCATCATCTTTGCTTGTGGATTGTTGTACATACAATCTGTGAAATTATCAAATCTGTCCATATCCCTTTTTCTTTCGTATAAAATGCTGTTCTAAGATATGCCTGTGTAGTTTTTCCCCTGTGTGAGACGGGCTAACAAATCAGAGGTAATTTAAGTCTTTCCCTGTTACTGTCACTCCTGAATGTATATGCCTATGGGCAAGCTGATGGGTTTTAACCAAAGATCTGTCCCTATTTCTTCAGGCTGGGGATAGAAAGTTTGTGAGTAAATCACTTTTCACAGCCTTCTCAGCATGTTTTTGCCTTCTGGATGTCAAGACTCCCATGCTTACATGACTGCAAATTACTGCTGTTCTTTTCTGCATTTTAAAGTACCCTTCTGACATTTGGATATGCTTGTATTGTCTTCTGTGGGAGAATGCAAATTCCACTGCCTTAAAAGCTACTCAGCATGGAGTATGGTGGAGCATTTAAACAATCAATGAATGAGGTGCATAGAAGGAGAATGCATCATGAAAGATAAGCGAGCTAAAGTTCCTTCTGCAGACACAGAACCCGAGTCCTCACCTGTAAACTCATCTCTTGCAGAGGTTTTGGTATCTGCCATCAGTTGTCCTGTAGGTACTGTCCGTCAGTAGAGGTCTGTGTATGGCTCTGAAACTGCTCCCTAGCAGTGCTTTTATTTTGGCTTTTTCTGCTGTTTCCTCACAGAGGGAAGGAAGAATTTCAAGTAGAAGAACTCTTATCTTAGGCCTGTCTTCTAAGACTGTTAAGATAATCCCAGCTATGCAGCCTGTGTTGTCTAAGCACCAGCCATTGATGCTAGCAGAAGTAAATGATGTGCTGATTGTCACTGAGTTTTGCGTGCTTAGTAATACAACTCCCTATTTCCTGTACTAGCTCTAACATCTTACTTCCACTGTCATCACCAACTTACTCATCAGTAGGGTTATTTCCCCATCAATCTTAACATGAGGACTGAAGAAAACAGGAGAGAGGTAAGAAATAAGAGAACTTGTGTGAGGATTTGGGATTATGATTCAAATTACAGTATGCTTAGTAGAGAGATTAAGTTCTCCAAAAGATTTCAAAGTGATTGAAAGACTGTAATTTAAAAAAACCAAAACAAACCCCAACACGTTATGTTCCTTTAATATGTAAGACCTTGTAGATGACAAAATCAGCAGGAGTCCTTGTAAATTTTAATCACAGAACTATTAATAGGTTCATTGTATGATTTATTGGTAAGAATTATTTTACTTAAAATATGGATCAGCATGCATTGCATACTGTACACTGAAGACTTGTAATCCGTAGATCACCAAAGGTAGGTACACATTTTCTTTGCTTTGGATAGATTGCGCAGCTGAAGAAGAGAGATGTTATTTAATACCTCAGTGATCAGTTTTAAAGCTACAAGTGTTATTTATCTTTGTAATGTACATAATCGTCGGTCTGTGCAGACATAAGCAAAGGATAGTCCTTTCCTTGAAGTGCAGAGCCTGAAAAGATCCAGAGTGGGAAATTAGTGCTAAATAAGTAGTTGCATGCTAGTCATATTCATAAAAATATTTCCTATATGCACGTTTCTTAAAGGTCACCCTCGCTTCTACAAGTTTACTTAAGCAGACTTATTTCAGACTCTTTAATGTCGCTAATCTGATTTTCACCAAACATGTTGATCTTCACGTTGCCTGAAAGGTCAAACTCCAGAATGTTAAAGGTGATTGATGTTCAAAAGATGTAGCTTACATTGCCAAAGGTGATGGCATTTGTAATAAGAAATGCCTGTAAGAGAATGCCAGGTTAATGCTTCTAAAACTAACAGTTTGTTTCATATTTTTTATTTGGAAAAATGTGATAATAAGACGTTCCAGAAGCAGTGATGCTTGTTAAGCTTTTACTAGTCTTAGTTGTCTGCTTGTTGTACTTCGAGTGGAGTGGTTTTCGTAATTTGGTACTTAAGGCACAAAAATTGTTTGAATTTTGTTTGAAGGTTCTTTTCTTTTATAGATAATGATAAAGTTAGGCAGCTGTACCTGGAGGGTGTACCTGTAGACTGTGCTCACAGCTTTATCTGGGACCAGGACATCTGTAAGAACGTCACTGAAAATAAAGTCTCAGAGCAGGTAACTAAGGTGGATTGCCATGGAGAAAATGGCTTATAGTCCATAGAACGAGACTCTTAAAACTTGCATAAATCCAAGAGCAGTAGTTCCCTAATGTCGTAGTATCCAGCAGCTGAATTGAATTGTTTATTTTGTAGCCTTTGTGTACTGTTCATGATTCAGTTAAAAGAAAGCTTTATTGGATTGTCTACAGGACTAAATAGTTGTAGTTTTATTTATCAGAAGGGTTTTGAATTGGATTTTCCTATACCACCTTGACTCATGCAGAGATAAGAGATAAAATGACACAGAGAGGCTCTGGCCATTCTCTCCTTAGTCATAGCCAGGATGATTCTCCTGACAAAAGAATTGTGCAAGTTGGAAGGAAATAAATCTCTCTGGTTCTGAACTGCAGCACACTGGCTTGTGGGCATTCTGGGCAACAATCTGTGATTTGTAGAGAGCTTTACAGGTTTGAAATCTCCTATCTTGACATTTCTGATGTCAGTTTAGGATCAACCCATAAAATGCTGGGTAAAAAGGTGACTGAGTTTCAAGAGGTGGTAAACTTTTGGCGCCATTGCAATAAAAAAGAGAACGTATTTGTATGGCAGAAGCATCTTTAAATATTCTCTTTAGGAAAGTCAGTTCTGTGCTCTTTCGAACTGGCTGATGGGGTGAAAAAAGCAGAATACTTACGAAATAGGGCATTAGTGCATAACAGTTATCAGCACAATCCTTTTGCATATTACAGTGTTCTTCATGCTCTCATGAAATGTAATGTTTACCGTATAAAACAGCTGATGCAGAAGGGACATGTAAGGAGGAGTCTGATGGTCTCGTTTTTTATGTGTATTCTTAATATGGTGCAATGAAATATAACAACTGGTGATTGACAAAGCCTTCATGCTTTATGTGTAACTGTTTCATGACCAAACATCCTTCCCATCTCCCTGGATGTAGTTCAGATTTGCTCCATGAATGGACAGACTGTGTGGAAGCACCTGTTCAGTCTAGTCTTGTGCGCAAATCTGTATCATTGCAATACTTGTTTTTCCTCCTTCATCTGTGTTGTACGTTTTTGCTCGGAGTTTCAGTACCTGCTCACTGCCAAGGTCTGTGGAAGTAAGAAGGGGAGAAAAAGGGTGCTTAATACTCTTTTCTAAAAACATATTTCGTGCCTCGATGAAGGTCAGTTCAAATATGTAGCATATTACTAGTATGTTTTTCCTAGTTACAAGCTCACCTTTCTGTATCTAGGAAGAGTATCTGGAAGAGGGAAGAATGGTTACTAACTTACAGGAAATGTCTCCTCCTCAGGATTTAAACCATATGAGAGCTCAGCTACTGGTACCTGGATCACACCTTGATTTGGGTCCTTGTGAATCTAAGATCCCCATACTGTTGGTGCAGCAGCCAGGGAAAATGGCTGGAGAAGATCGACCAGGATGGGGAAGTGGCTGGGATATCTATCTCCCAAAGGGCTGGGGCATGGCTTTCTGGATTCCTTTTGTAAGTGACTTTCATTGCAAATTGCCAGTAAATAGGACAAATTATTTGGTTCAAAAAATTGATTTTTACTTCACATTGTGTAACCGATTCACAATTATAGGATCAAAATCCCACTTTAAAAGAGGGTGTATGAATTAGTTGATGACAGAGGCTTGGTCTTAAAATCTTAAAAATAAACAAGGGCTTTTCATATCTCCTCTTGGGTATGACTGTCCCCACGTGGCAGTCTAAAGCAGGAAATCATGGTGGATCGTAAGGAGAGGAAGCTGATTCTTTAGCTCTTTAGTTTTGTGTTTCTGCAGCCATATGCTTCTAAATAGAAATCACTTGGTACCTGCTGCCAGCTTGGCTATCTCCACCTCTCTCAACAAACTGGTTGCCTCTGATTTGGAAGAGAGCTTGAATCACAAAGTTTGAGTTAAACTTTAATTACCTCTCTGGTGCTGTTTGGAGCATCCTGCTTTGAATATTTAAATGACAGTTTTAATGTCTTTTTGCAGTTTAAATTTATGCTTTTGAATGTGTAGGGGAATTAATTGCAGCGATACCTACTGTACAGTTAAAATAAATTGGACAGTGACATGGTGAAGTACTATAACATTCCTGGCAATGTACGCGATCAGAACCTTTGAAATTCTCTTCAGTTTTGTTAATAGTTTTTCAGAATTAAATTTAAAGAGCATAACTAACATTTTTGTTGAAATGAGCATCTAGAGCTGTGAAAACCATACTTAAGGTTATTTTTTTGAAAGCTAAAGTGACAGTCTTGCCATTTCCTAAGGCAGTATCTTCTGGCACATACATGTTTTGTTTCCGTTAGGAACCCAGAATCAGTACAAATATTGGTTTTTTGGGTTTTGGTTTTTATAACAGATATATCGAGGTGTACGAGTTGGTGGCTTGCAAGAGGCTTTAAAGCATTCTGAATATCAAAGAATACCTCACACTCCAAATGATTTCCCAGACTGCCAGGCAGGAATACAGTTTGCCAAAGAACTGGAAACCAGTCTTCTTGAAAAATTCAAACGGTAATATTAACTTTAAAATTTATTGCAAGAATGCAATTCCTGCTTAAATATTCCCTTAATTATCTGTTGTTGTGATAATTTAGACTTCAACTTTATTAAGAACTTTCACTAGTTTTTAAATTTCTATTATTATAAAAAAGAAAAGAATCCCAGATATATTTTAACAGAAAAGCTCTGCTAAACAGGGCATGTAAATTGACTAAAACCTTCTGTTCCCAGAGATATGCTCAGTTTATAAAACTAAAACGCGGAACCCTTAACCATGAATATGGAGTAGCTCTAAGTGTCCTCTGCACCAGCTGCTGTTGGTTCCCCCTCTGGCTAGGAGGAGGAAGTAGGAGAAGTTTAGGGGAAAATGTAGGCATGTCAGTCACAATAGGTAGAAGTATCCAGCATGACTGAAAGGATATGGTTGTCAGAAGTACAGCAGCGTTGTCTAGAAGTGTAACTTTAAAATTCTTGTTCAATGAGATTACAAAGGAAACGCACAGATAACTTCCTGTTTTAAACACTTGGTTTTGAAAGCAGGAAAAATCAGAGCAGCAGGACAAGGTAGACAGCCTTTTGAAGTGCTAGGAACTGAATAAGGGCCCAGGAAACATACTCTTACCTGTCTGATTTATTATTTAGACGTCCACCTGCAAAAAGGGCAAATTATGTCAAGCTGGGCACTCTGTCCCCTTTCCTCTGTCCTTGGGGGCAGCTGACAAAGAACTGGGAAGGAAGAATGAAAGCTTCAGGAGAGTTTGTATATCCTTCTTCCCT
>NW_010428638.1:18677-45214 GCF_000710305.1 Buceros rhinoceros silvestris
TACACCCTGAACACTGCGCAACTGAAGGACATAGCTTTTGTGACGCCAAAGCAGAAGTGGTCCAAGCAGCTTCCCCTGAGACTGGTGAGGTAGAAGATACCATGGAAATAACAAGCTCTGAAGGTGCCCTAAAGACAGAGGATGTTACAGGCACCCAAGACTTCAGTGAGAGAGGTGAAACTATGACACATGACTTTATTGTTCTCAGGTATGTCAGAAAGATACATAATTGTGAGGTGTTTTTTTTTTAATTGGGAATTACTGAATTGGGTTGAGGAAGAGATCAGCCTTGATTGCTAAGATGAGAGAATTATTTGATCCAAATACAGTGATGAGATTAAACAGTTCTGTTGTGGATCAGAATTTGCTGATGAGTGGAAGTCCTTCTGCTTTTCCCCAGCAAACTTGGTGACTGGGTGAAGTAAATTTCTTTAATTATCGTGTATTTGACACTCAAGCTTAGTTTGTTCTTGGAGTTGGCATATTTTGTCTGCTTCCAGGTGGATGAAGATTTCGGAGGCTTATGTTTGTAATTTTAAAACTGGTGCTGTGCAAATCAGCTTGCATTCTCTTTTCTAATACATCATCACAACATGACGTAATAAGGTCTATAAAGAAAATAAAGAATCCCCTGCATTCCAATGCAACGCTTGAGGGCAGCAACACTGTTTGGAAAGTGCCTGAATGCAGATCTTTAATTTTTTCTTAGTTATCGGGGAGAAAACATGGGCAGTTCTCAATTACATTAAAGTCGCTGAAGGTTTTACACCATTTTTTATTTAACAGATTCTGGGGTTTTTAACAAGTAATGCCTCCATCTAAAGAAATAGTCTCACACGTGAATTCTACTCACCCGTGATCTTTGTGCTAAGAGTGATACAAATACCATCTTGGAAGATTACATAAAAGCCCAGGGATTTTTTAAATCATGCTCTTGCAAATATATGGGCGCTCGATTCCTGTTATACTATGTGTTAATAACTATCCTTGATGTTTATTTTTAAAAATTTTTTAATAGGAGTGAGAAACTACTAATGCAGGTATCAGCCTGGTGCTATCCCACTGCTGGAAAAGATCGGAGAATCCGCCTTATTTCTCGACTGGGACAGAAGGAAATGACTGAAGATGTCTTTTTGCCAATCCTGATGAGCTATCCAAGGGCCCTTGTATGGGTCAACTTGTCTCTCTTGAGAAAGGGGAACCCTGAATTACATGCCATGATTTGCATCCCAACAGAAGACGACTTGCTGCATCTAAACAAAGACAAACTCTTCTGTGGTCCTCAAGAACCCAAACATCGTGACATATTCAAGCACAAGGTACAGAAACTCAAAGAGGAAAAGAAGAAGAAGAAGCAGAAAAAGGATAACACGAAGACTCTGGAAAGCGACTCTCTGAGCGTTCCAGATAAAGAAACAACTGAGGAGCATGAAGACCTCATTCTTGGTCTTTGGTCAGGTGCTCTCCCAGATGTTACTTCCCACTGCTCCAGAACTCTCTTGGGATATGTCACTCGAGGGGATTTTTCGTTGGCTGTGGGCTGTGGAGAAGCACTGGGTTTCGTTAGCTTGACAGGGTTACTGTACATGTTACACAACCAGCCAGCAGATAAAAAAGGGCTCGTTTTGTTAAGAACTCCAGCATCTTTACAGTACAGATTTGCACGACTTAATATTGAGGTTTAAGTATCATTGCAATGCAATAGAATGCCAAAAATACCAAAAAAATGTCTGGTTTATCCTCTGCGGCCTTTTTGGTATGTCTAAAATTTGAGGTGATTTTGAGGCCCAACAACATCCTGAGGATTATGAAATAATTAAAAAACTTTGTAGCATTATTCGTGAAAATAGCTAACGCATAAACAGACCTAGAATTACTTTTGATGTCTGCATTGCTAAGGATTTTCAGCAGTAACATGTCCAGTATCGTGATTTTCTTTAAAAAAGTGTATTGTTTATTTTTCACCTCAGAACAGTGGAAGTTATAACAATACACAGAAAATAATGAGATAATTTTGTTCCTTAAAACATGAGGTTATTTTTGTATGGAACGTGCTAGGATTGAAGGTTTCCTCATGTTACAGTACGGTTTATGAATGTTGTTCAGTCAGTCATAAAACTTGTAAAGAATGCTGGAGGAGTGTGGGAGAAAGGTGTTTGATTTGACTGGGGTGGTGTGGCGTGGTTGGTTGGTTTTGGTGCTTTGTGGGGGAGGAGGGGTTAACGATAGCCTTAAGCTTCCAGCCATTCTTGAGCAAAGCAGATTGAAAATAAGTTTACAACAATACACTGTAGTTTAGCAGCAGCATGAATCAAATATATGCCAGTTGGTAAAATTACCCTGAAATGATCATGTGCAAATAAAAAATGTAATCTTTTCTTGATTCAGGAGTCTACTGACTAAGCTTGATTCTTTAAGAAATTAAATATGGATCAGTTAATGACTTTGTTTAAGTTTCAGTCTGCAAATTAATTCCTTCACTCACAGGTTTGTTTGAAAAAGTCTCAGGCAAATAGGTTTTTGTGGAGGAAAGGATTTAGAGTACCTTACCCCCAAATTATTAAGATTTAGGGCCATCATTGAATTAAATATGAGACGCACATGGGGAAGTGGGGAGAACGTCTCTGATCGCAGGGAAGTATTGGAAGTAGGGTGGGATTTTTTTTATTTTTTTAAAAAGTCTTCAGAAGACGAGTTTCAGAATTGTGTGCTGGTTGGAGTGACAGCGGCGCGTGAGATGGAAAGATGCAGCTTCCAGAGCAGCTTGGCCTATGGTTCCATGAGAAATCATGCTGAGTGGCTGCAGCATCACTCACCTTCAGTGCACCTGATAGAGCAATCAGTGTGCCAGAAAGGTCCCGAGAAGCATCTGCATGAAAACCGGCAGATGGCCCCCGAGGAAAAAGCTTGGTGCTGCGCAGAGCTGTGATTCACATGCTCCTTCTCACAGTGTGACTGTGAGTGCTGCAGCCCGCAGGTATGTGTGAATAAGGAGCCCCTTAAACATTACAGCCTCGCTGCTCTGATCAGGTTCTCTCATGGTAATAATCCTGGATTTAATGAATCTTTTGTATTGGTAGCTCAATTGAAATATTTCTAGGATCAGAGTTTCCAGAGCTGTGCTTCATGGGAAGAAAGAAGGGGAGGTGATGTTTATATGGCTTTTTACCCCCTTGCCTCCCTCATCTTCTTAGTAGATACATATTTTCTTACTTCGCTAGATGTGGTTTGTGTGTGAGAAGGGAAGAGGAGAAGCCCCCCACCCAAGCTATCATTTTCTTGCTTTTCTGCTTGTAGATCTTTTGTTCGCTAAATCTTTCCCAGGTTTTTATTTTTTTAAAAAACATCTGGAGTCTTTTTTCTTTTCCTCTTATTGGTAATTTCTGCCAGGTTTTCATTTTGACACTTCCTGTAACTTTTCTTTGATTTCAATTCTCTATTTCTGATTTATGATCCTTGTCTCTCTTGGTGAGCCAATGAACAGAAACTGAAGTCCAAGTGCATCCTGTTCTCTGTATCTTGTAACATTGTTACACAGTTGTTTTTCTTTAGGTCAGTGATTTATGCCTTAAGACTTCACTTTTCTTGTAAAATACACTGCAAGCCCGATAAGATAAAAATGCTCGAAACCGTAAGCCAAATTTTGTGAGAAAAAATACTGTTGACCTGATGTAGCTGCAAGGAAATCTTTATCTGTTGTTGGGATTTCCAGATTCTGAGTGTCTCAAGGGTGACTTAGTCATAAAAACCGTGTCAACACCAGAGAGTCAAACTGTGGATAATGAAACCTGTGTTATCCGTGCATTAGCTGGACAGCGTGTCTGTGTTCATCGTGTTGAATCAGGTGTCGTTTGCAGCACACATCTGCTCTTGAGCTGTATCTTACTGCAGTTACTAGCCGTTGGTTAACTATCCCAGAGCATCTGGGTCAGCTCCTGTGGGCTGTGATTCATCAGCATTTTTGGGAACCCAGGAAGCTCTCCCAGTGAAAGAAGCTCTCACAAGCTCTCGGGCTCCCATGCTGTTCTCCAGATAATTTTCTCAAAATGAATGCCAGCACAAACCCTTAGCTCTCGTTCCTTGTTTGGCAAGATTTCTTGGAAGTTAAAAAGAAGCACAGAAGGCAATTCTGGCATTATCTGTAGCACTGTGAAGAGCTTGAATGCTAACGTACTGCTCCTGTAGTTCTTCCTACAGCTCCCACAGAGCAACTGAATAAATGCTGTGCGTGAGACTTACCTGGTGAAGGGTCTTTCCTCAGCCTGAACCACGATGTACGTGGTAGTTCTCTGCTATGTTAAGACAAGCACAGTGACTAATGGACCTACCAAGCTGAGAGTCTCATGACTCTGAGGTAACACATTCTATACCATTGCAAATCCAGAAAATGAGGTTGCAGAAGAGGGTGGTGATGACTGTTGAATGAGGTGAGGTGGGACCATGGCCAAATTGTTGTGTATTTGTTAAAGATGTTCAGGGCAATCTTACTTGTTTAGCACTGTATAAGTAATGGAAGCAGTTACCTTGCAGAAAGGCAGCTGGGGTTGTTGAAACAAATCTGAGAAAATAATTGGGAGGGTCAAAGACCACTCGGAGGCAGAAGCCTTGGGGAATCACGGCACATGCAGACAGGGTAGTCAAATGCAGCATGACAGTTTTCTTTCAGTGCTCTAAATCTGGAAGAGCCAGATATGTCAAACCTGATCCATTCACACATCCCTGTGAGGTAGGTAGTAGGAACAGAGCTTGGGGGAATAAACTACCAAAAGCAGGATTCTGAAGCACTAAGACTGAGAAAAGCATAAAACCTATAGCATTCTTTCATTTTTCAGAAATACAATGTGCAGAAACACCCACCCAAAGCCCCACAAAGTCCTGTGCTTCTGAATGCCTTTCCCAGACATCAACAATCAAAACAGCACCCACAGTTTACCTCTTGCAAATTCAACTCAGCTGTACTAAAATTCTTTGTGAACACTGGTCTCATCAAATTCCTGCAAGAGCAAGTAAACTTGTACTGAATAATGAGGACCCTGGGAAAGGGTGGAGGAGATGGGCAGAAACCATTTTGTGGCAGCTTTGAAAGCCAGAGCCTGCTTGATCCTGGACAAAATAAAATTAATGAATTCAAGGTAGTTTGCAAAGTAGGTGGGGTGACAAAAGAACAGAATAGAGAAAACACGGTTTTCATTTATAGCATGGGTCTCTTAAAGAAATATGCCTGAATTGAAAGATTTCTTTAAAGAAATTTTTGTAGATGCTCCAAGATGTGCATAGCATGTACCAGCATTAGCTTGCTTGACACATTTTAGCTGTCTTTTCCTCATGGGCTTACAGCAGTGCTGCTAATCTGACAGCCTTGCACAGCTAAGCCCAATTCTTAAGAAACAAATCAAAAAGGCATCCAGGACACAGCAAGAGCAAAGCAGAAATGAAAAAGCAGTCTGAAGGAAGAGAGCGGCTCAAATGTCACGATCCAAATATGCGATGAGGATTTGCTGCCGTTTCTAGAAAGGGTAGTGCAATCCAATATCCATTTCATCTCAAGAAGATCAAATAAATAGCCAGGATGAGAAAGGTTGTTTGTTTCAGCTCAGTCCTCTCAACATCCTGGTTTTTAGCCCAGAAAATGTACTTTTTCTAAAAAAGGATACAATGGTTGTGATAGATGGGAGAGCTCATGCGTCTGTAAACCCATGGGCCTGTCAGGGCTTACTCTTACACATCACTTCTCTTAATTTCTGGTTTTGTTCTTTTTCACATTGGGTAATATCAATCAGAAAGGCTCTTTCTCTTTCTCTTTCTCTTTCTTTTTTTTTCCTGTCTTGTAGCAGAAGGATTAAGTGAAAGCAAACTTGGACAGGCAAAACCTGAGTTATTTAGAACTTTATCACTCAAAAATGGGTTTAAATGCCACCTCATAAGTAAGCTACCTCCTCCTCCCCAGTTGAGACACCCCAGTTGTTTAACTGTGACTCTAGTAACAAATCCTATGTGTCTACGGTTGTAATTAATTGTAAATACCACACATGTACTTCTGAAAAATCTTACTCTGACTATACCAGGCATCACCCAAGGCAGCTTCACCCGCAGGCGAAGCCAGTTGCTCAGAATGGGTTGGGTGAGAAAGAGGGACCACATGCGTCAGAGTCTGTTACATTCCCTTAGCGCTCAAAAAAATCCAGAGTATGTGAACAGAAGAACAAATCGTTATTCTGCAGTTAAAAATACGCTTGCTTGATTGGCATTTGCTTAACACCATGATTTTTTTTTCATTTTTTTAAAGATGCGTGTGGAAGTGATTTTGATACAAGCCAGCAGGGTTAAAGAGTTAACAGTAGATAATTTGTTTTCCTGTAGGACAAAATATCTAACGGGAATCAAGCATCCAGGCTTTCTGAATATTTTTACGATGCAATAATTCTTGTAAATTAGTTGGCAAATACATCGAGGGGGTTCTAAATGAAATCACAGAAATGTATGAAATTGGCTAAGATCTGTAACCAGATTTTTTTTCAGAGAAGCAGATGAAAATAAACATTAGTGCATCAATAAAATAGTAGTCTGGGGAAAGTCTTAAGAAAATATTAATTGTAGTTTTCATTAGTCCTTTTAAGACTTTCACTGAGCTACTGGATTTTGAGGCAGTAATGATTTGTGAGCATTAAGGTAATTTAAAAAAAAAAAAAATTAACTATATTTTCCTTTAGTGTCTTTAAGAACTTTATGCCTATAGGTAGCATACAGTGGCACAACTTCTCAAATGGCAACCCCAAAACCGCGGATTGATGCGGTGACCGCGGAGGTGTCCAGGGCGGAGCCCACCCTGGGTGCGCACGTCCGGCAGCCACCAGCTGAGACAGGTACTGGAGTGTGAGAAAACAACTTTCTGTAGACAGTGCTTCTGGAGCAACGTGACAGCGCCCTTTGTCGAAAGCTGCGGAAGCCCATCCTTGCCACACTGATGGCGAAGCTCTGGAGTCCTTTGATGATGGAGAAGGAGAGGTGAGTCTCAAATAGCTCTGAGATCCTGACCTTGGCATTCTGGGTTGGTTTGCCAAAAAAAAAACAAAGGGGGGTGTGGGGGTGTGGAGGGAACATTTCCTTTCTTAGATTAATAGAAAGTTAGATTTAATCGTTCTTAAATTGTCCAGCAAAACCAGTAATACCCAGAAAACAGCAATTGCCTGCCTGAAGGCTTGTTTCTCACATCGTATGGACAAAGAGGGGTGTGGGGGTGTGGAGGGAACATTTCCTTTCTTAGATTAATAGAAAGTTAGATTTAATCGTTCTTAAATTGTCCAGCAAAACCAGTAATACCCAGAAAACAGCAATTGCCTGCCTGAAGGCTTGTTTCTCACATCGTATGGATATCAACCCCTTTTTGTTGCACAATGTGCTGGTGTAAAGCTAGAGCTCACCAACATTACAAGATATTCCTGTGCAAGTGCTTGCACATGGGCAAACACACGTGGTGCACATACTCAGAAGCTTCGTAATGAATGTATGTGTAAGTTGGTAAAGAAGCAAATTTTCCTTGGTTGCCTGCAGAGCAGAAGAGGCTTGACACAGAATTATTGCACATGGGCAAACACACGTGGTGCACATACTCAGAAGCTTCGTAATGAATGTATGTGTAAGTTGGTAAAGAAGCAAATTTTCCTTGGTTGCCTGCAGAGCAGAAGAGGCTTGACACAGAATTAGAACCTCCAAAGCAGAGGTAAAAGGACTATGGTTTGAAACTTGAGGTTTCTCATTATTTAGAAAGGTATTTTGAATATTATTCTATATTTTAACTTGCAAAAATGCCTGAAGTTCCATTTCTTTTTCTTAGGGGAAGGTATCCTTGCAGCCTGTTCAAATGATGTTGCAGGTGCAGTAAAACAGATCACACCAGGAAAATGGAACTCCTGGTGAGGGCCTCCCTGTAACATAGAACATAAAAGCATACTGCAGCAAGGTAACATTTGGGGAAGACAGTCTGCCACTCACATTTTTAAACATGGCAGAAGGCAGTGCCTTAAGCATCCATCCCGTCCAAGGCTAGAAAGGTGGCTTTTGTTCCCACCTGGAGTTTTTTTCCAGCACCTGTACTCGCACAAGACAGCGAGGAAACTGGTACACGTGCCACCAGTGACACAGTTTTTGCAGTTTCTCTGGATGGGCACTAAGCCTGATTCTTGGAGTCTCCCATGTAAACAGTAGCAGTCATCCATGTGCTGTTTTGGTTTTTTTCTATTTAATTTCTTATGATTTTAGAGCACTTCTCGTTTTTAATCGTAACACTAGCCTTAGGATTACTTTCTATAGCATATACACATTATTGTGTGCATTAAAACACATCAAATGAAGAGTTAGGTCTAAGTCCACAGCATTAGCATGTCTCAAGTAATACAAACCTTTCAGTAGTTAAAATGATTTTTTTTTTTTTAAGAGCCAAGTATTTCAAACCAGCATCGTGTGGCTGGGCAGCTCCCTAAATGGACCTGAGCTCCTGGGACTTCGGGTCTGCAGCCCCTGCTCTGGTTCTCATCAAATCCTTCCGCAAGGTTCTCTGATGAGTTCCCCCACTGAGTTCGTACTCAGTGCCCTCACCATTTGGTGTGGTGTTTCTTTTCGACAACTTTCCTATGGAAATGTAGTAGAGACCACAGAAGAGGGAAAGGCCACGTTTATGCTATACCTATGTTTTAAATTCCTCTTTGGTCCTCCTCTGAGTAAATCTTGGCCTTCATTTTTAAATACTGTGTATTTTGGGGGGTTTTAGATTTCCTTCTGTAAAAGGTCATCAAGAGCTGAAAGATTACTGTCCCACAGTACAAGGAGGGGTGCTGTTAGTTTGGCCAAGCAGCTATCAAAAATATGCAGGAAATACAACATAAATTCAATGTTTCTCCAAATGTTTTCTACAGACAAGATCCCAGGCTATTAGGTTAACTCTAGGGACTATGAAGACAATAACTTCAACTGGAAGTCCCAGGACAGTAGCCAGGTTTCATGTGGTCTTCAGGAATGGGAACAAAAAAATCCTACCAAAAATAATAACTTCCCTTTCACCATTGAAAACTAAACTCCACACATTAGCTGGACTTTGGAGTTTATTAAGAAGCAAGAGAGGTGACCTCTTCTATCTGCAAGGTCATTAAATTGATGACCATTAAAAATTGATTCATATCCAGATCCATTTGTAAAATTATTTTGCATATTTTTAGGAATATAAATTAGTCTGTGGGGACCTAGACTTGGAGAAAAACATACAAGTTGCAGTGTCTGTTTCCTCCTTTTCAGTGCTCGGAATGTTATGACCACTGAGTATTGAAAAATATGAAAAGCTTCAGCCAACCTTCTGACTGGAGTGTGAGTGTCCTTCTCAAACAGGAGCTAAACAGGGTTTCTAGTATCACAGACAGGATATACTTTTATCCCATGACATAAAATTATAGAAAACCCTTTAATGATTCCCCTTCGAACTTTGATTGCTACCATTACATTTTCTTTCCTTTAGGGTATCACCTATCTTCTTTCATAGGCTGCAGTAGGCACCCTTCAATTAACTGGATGTTTTTCTGTATGCACCTTCAATTTCTGTCATGGTTAAAATTTTTTTGAGTGGAAAATACAAGGGGGAGGAATAAAAAGCAGATATTTTCTCTATGTTTCCACTTTCCAGCCCTGAAATACCCTTGGATAAACTTGCAGGGCACTTCTCTTCCCTAAGTCTCTTTCAGGCAACAGCATGCACTCTGAATTGATTCCTTTCCTCTAAAGAATAAAACCATCAATCTCTATTTCCTGCCACTTCAAATTCAAGCTGGATGGTGAAGGAAGAATAATAGTGATTGGCAAAGTTTGGAGAAGGATCCAGGAGAAGCAAGGAGTGCTATCTCATCCAGCAGCAAAACTCATGTGAAACAATTTCTGGTCCAAGGAAACCAGACCAAAACTCTGTGTAACATCCATCACATCCATAGAAACAAAAGCTGTCATGCTTCTGATTGTGTTCCAACTTAATGAAGGGACAAGCAACCAAAAAGAAAAGAAAGAGGAACCCCCAACTGTGACAGCACATATGAACAATATCTCTTCATGAGGGAAACAAAGCACTGCATTAAAATTTATGTCTTCCCAGTAGCATTACATACCCTGGGAACAGTGAATGTTTTGTTCCTTCCCAAAATGACAAGTGTTCAGATCATAAAATCAAACTCAACTGGAGTAGTAAATTGATTCTAGAATATCTGGTTCCTCCAGGCTATGTCATGCCGAGCGGCATCAGTGGCTGGTTGCCTAGGGTAGCAAAATATTAGGAATAACACAGTATTTAGTGACTGTTCCTTATGAGCGTGCCTCTGAGAGGGGAGGTGTGCTCACGTGTTGTTGTGCTTAGCGCAGCAGAAACCCTAGAACTGAGTCAGTCCTGAATGTTGCCTCTCTAGCCAACTTTCCAACAGCACTGAACTAACAGCATTTCCAAAGGTTAACATTTCTGAAACTTTGCCAAATGGTAGGGTCATGCCCTGTTTTTCTGCTAATACAATTTACTTCCCTCAGTTTTTTTCTCATGACCTTTTCCCCACTATTTGCCATCATCCATTTTGTCCCTTCCCTGTATTGCTACAGACCTCTAACATACTGCTGAAATTATCAGCTTCGTGTTCGTGTTTCGTTCTGTGCAAGTGCATGCTGCAGAACTGCTGTAGCTTTAACGAATCTACTTAAACCTCAGCTGCTAATCACGCAACGAACAAGGTAACCTCTTAACTTTAGGTGTGTGAAAGGTTACTCATGTGGCCAGTGTGTTCAGGGCTTAAATCAATAAGCACATAAGCATGTGGAGATATTTCCCTGGTGTTTAGCCTTACAATTGGGTGGCACATCCCGCCCCCCCATCCGCCCCCCCTCTTTTTTTTGTTTCAATGAGGCAATGCTACATTAATCCTATAAGAATGTGTTCCTAGAAGCCTTGACCCTTGATAAGGAGACCATCAACACTTTCACCCTATGTGTAAATACAGGTTACAAGTGTTACAATCCTTTTGCTCCAGCACCATCTGGTTGTGGCTGGAGATGGGATAATGACCCAGACACATTGCTGGTGTTACCTGATGTTGCATGTCTTTTTTAAGTTTAGCAGTCCTTCAGTGTTGGAGGATATCCAACACGTTCTTCTCAGCCTCAGAAACTCTTCTCACTGAGTCTGAAATTTTTCCTTAACATTTTTTTTTTCGCAAGTATGGTGTTTTAATCTTTTCCCCTTGGATGCTACATGCCATTCATGATACAGTTAATGAGATGTCTCAGAGACCCTGCAAGCGATCAGGGCTTCTGTGCCATCTCCTGGCTCAAAGCCATTTAGTAGCATGAAATGCAATGAAGATGGATCAGATATTTACTACGAAGAGATGCCACTCTCAGCCAGAAGAAAGGAAGAGACACAAATAAGAGATGATCCAAAACTAGATGTCCAAAGATGTCACTTTTCTGTGTGGGTTTCTGCGAAGAGTTGGTTTACTGTATTCTTGTGTTGTTTATTGGACTTTATTATTGTTTATTGGGCTGGTTCTCAGAGAAACGGGTCTTCAAAACTACAATTCCACTGTGACCATATTCTCTACTTAGATGTACAAGCTGTTTCCATTCTTGGAGCACATTGCATTTTTTGTAGCCCAACAACATCTGCAGGTGACACTAGCAGAACTAAACGTGGAGAGCAGGAGCTGGCCCACAAGTTTCAGTGAAGCTCTCATCTGCAGTCAATGGATCTCCAAACATGCTGGGCTGAGGCTTATGGGGAGAGTATTACTGTACATTTTGCAATCTCCAAAAGCTTACTCCAGGCATGGGATTTGTCCTTCTCTCCAGACCCTTGGCTTCCTCAGGCCATTTATTTCTGGAGATGTCAGTCCTGCACGTGGCTGTTCACTGCACCAAGTGCAGGTTTAATGAGTGAGTGAGACAGTAACGCCCTACCTTACACGAGCATTAGGTGGTTTCCAAATCCTTGTAACTGGTGCAGGTTTAATGAGTGAGAGAGACAGTAACGCCCTACCTTACATGAGCATTAGGTGGTTTCCAAATCCTTGTAACTATCAAGACAACAGCAAAGATTTCCTCCAGGATCCCGCCCTGTGCTGCACTCCATGAACAGGTTTTTGTAGCAAATGCCACTGTCTGAGACTGCCTTTTGCTTTCAAGTTTTTCTTGGAAGGTGGGGAAAAAAGAGAAAAGGTCTGAGCATGTTTTTGTAATGAGGAGAGGTTTTTTTTCTTCACTTCCTAATTATGTGGTAATGGCTGAATTTTGCTTCCTTTCTTCTTGCAAAGGAAATACTCCAAAACAAGCAAAACCACGTTGAGACTGCAACCAGCCGCGATGCCAGGAAACCTGGAACTGGGAAGCAGCAGTTTCCTAAAGTTAGGGACTGAAAGTGAGGTTACAGCCAAAGCCTTTCTACTATGTCAGCAGCTGTTCTCACCCTAGGTTTTCATATAAACAATTGCCTAAACAGCTTATATGAAGTCAACGTGAAGAGAAGTAAAAGCAGAAGGACATGGTGGCAAAAAAGGGTTATTTCAGACATCCCAAAAGTTGGGTGGTCCACAGAAGATGCAGGAGAGGCAGAAGACCTATGTGGTGGTGCTGCATAGTCACCTGCAGATTCTGAAGTATGGAAGGACTGAAAGAAAGAAACAAACTGAGAGGCTAAAGGCATTGGGGCAGGTTAACGGGAAGCCTTATGTGAGGAGGGATTGTGAGATAGGCGGTGGAGGATGCGCTTCTGAGACCAGGGGAATGTGCCTTTCTCAGAGCTAAACAGGAGTCACAGGAAGGAGGTCCCTTCCCACCTCCTTCTGGGACCATCCTGGCTGACCTGCTGGCCCTGGTCCCACCTGCATGGTGCTCAACTACCCCTGGCTGCTCCTTACTGGGGCTGAATATTTTTCAGCTGCTTTTCAAACTCAGGCTTGGGATCTGTATTTTATCTTGAAGATAAACATTTCGAAGGCTGTCTGCTTTCTCACAGTGCAGGCACGAGGTGTTTCCAATTATCTTAGGAAAGTTTTCTTTGGCCAGGCCAATTTGTTCACGGTTTCTCTTGTGTAGTTGGTCTGTTTGTCTTGTGGAGCTGGCCTATAAACCAGCTATTAGGGGTTTGTTTTATAACATTATAAAGAATGTAATCTTTGAACAAAATTAAATCACTTATAAAAAACCCTTTTCTTTCCCCTTTGCAAATAACTTTGTAGAAGCCAAATAATCTCCACACAGCTGACCACCCAAACCTGCTGGAAAATGTTTATTCTAAAGAAAAAGTTTAGTTTTAGTCATTTTTTAGTCCTAAAGTGTTTTAAGTTACGAATCGAGCAGGAAAAATGAAATTTTTCCTGTAGAGGGATGATATGGGAGAAGGAAGACTATTTTTCAGAATGTTGTGGTTTTGGGTCATCAGTGCGTAAGTGCAGAGATAAGCAAGTCCTGCTCTTTGCTAGATTTGTGTCTGTTTCACACACACACAGAGACACACACATGCGTGTACTCTTATATAAAGAAAGAAAGTGATGGGGAGGGAGAACAGCAGTGATTGTTACACCTACAGGTTTTATTACTGGTTTTGCTGTACAGACTCTGAACCATGTGGGCGTTGATGGTTGAATTCTTAAGAGACTTAATGAAGGTTACCTGAGGAAATTTTGATGTTCATGATAATAAATGTGCTACTCACAGGAATTCAGCTCTTCTAACCACATTATAACAAAAAATAATTTTCTTTCTTTTTTTAATTTGACATACTTCTGCATTATCTGTTTTCAGAGCTAATGCCAATGTTTTTCAGATTATTGTAATGTTACTGCTTTCCTACTGACAAAGGGAGAAGAGGTATCTTTCTGAAGTGCTCCTCAAAAGGAACAGAAAGGCAGAAAACCATTTTAAGTACCAAAAGGAGGCTTCTCAATATTTACATTATATCACTATTCAAAAGGGAATTTTATGGGGAGGAGCACTGATTCTAGTCAGACTATCCTTTTATGTCTCATTTCTGAGGCACATCTCATTCATTTGAAAATGTTTCCAGACTTCTAAAACCCCCTGCTCCTCAACCCCCAAAATGAAAGGAAGCTGTTAGGACACCTGGTTCTTTTCAGGGCTCCATACATTTACTGTCTATGCCTTCTGTAGCTCACCCTTCTTTCCTCCTTGGGATGCTCCTACACTGGTGACTGTTGGTGCAACTTTCATTAAAATCTACACTCCCTCTCAGTTCTTTCACGTTTCGATCATCACTGATGTCAGTTAAGAGTGCACAGGGTGTTGAATGTATCAGCTTTGATTTTATACTCTAGTTCATGGGAATACTCAGGTGATCTTACATCTCAGGCTTTCCACGCACGCTTGCAGAACAGCATGGGTTCTACATGCATTGGAGTTTAAACATTTCCTTCACTATGACAACAATTAGAGCATTTTCTTTTTCTATTTTAGAGCTGTGAATAACAGCGGAGAGGTCTCACCACCCCCTGCTCTCTGAGCAATCCCTCACAAACTTGGCAAACAATGCAGTTACACTCTCAAATGTTGTGCCCATGGGAGAGTGTTTCTCAACCTCTGCTCTGGGGATGATTCGTGGTCTGAAAAACTTCAGAGGATGGTTTGTGAGATCACTCTAAAACAAAGCAACTCTCTGCACTATCTCCCCCATCACGAAACAGTTCAACCCCCTCCCCAACATGTTATCACAGCTTTCAAAGGGTGGCCCAAATTTTAGTTGACTATTCATGAAGACCACTGCATTAAAACTGCTCAAGCAGCCTGCAGCTTAGTCCTTAAAAAGTTCAAGGGTCTTTGGGTTCAAAAGCATGGAGAAACACTGCTTTAGAGAAGTGTGTCCACTGTTTTACTTATTTGGGAAGACACAAAGTATCTGCCTCATGCACTGTCCGTACCCTTTAGAGTCAATGACAGATTGCTGCATCAGGCTTCTATCATCCACCAGGTGCTTAATACTCATGAATGATGCAACAGTGCTAGTAATAAAAATAGTTACATAATTTTATTTTACACCACTCCTTTCGTCTCCTGGACACCATCTCAGATGCTGCTGAAGCTCTTACTAACACAGTTGCAGCAGGCTGGGTTGGCTTTTCCAGTATAAATATTGCTCCTGGAATAACTCAGCTACTGCATAGCATTGGTTCAAATGCAAGTCCTTTCGCTTCCTTACAGCTCCTCTACACAGAAAGGAGGTGGCTTCTGCTGTGTACAGAAGTCCACAGTACAGCTTTATAGCTGCAGGAAGCCAGGGCTGAATGTAACAGTTACATCACATTGTGGAGCATAAGATAGGGAGCGGCCTCCACATCAGAGATTCCTGTGCTATTGCAGACGAACATCACACAATTTGCAGGCTCCAGTCTTAAGACTAGTTAGGTTTCCTGCTCCTGCTCTTTCTACTGTAAAGCTCATTGGAGCCTTCTTACAGAACTCGCTTCTGCTAGAGTTTGCAGGAAACTTTGTAAATCCAGACACATTTCTATGGTATATGTAAGTAAGCCTGTTTATTCTTGCATCCATACTGCCTTTTATCTCAGTGAATTATTTGTTCTGCAGTCACACCCATGGGCCCTACCCAGAAACCGCTGAGCACCCGACAAACCCTGCATGTGCAGCTGCCTCAAAAGAATTCAGAATAAGACTCTAAGCAGAAGATGCCAAACTCAAATGTGTGTGGAGGAGTCGAACTGGTGTCCTGTCTGTGGACACCTTTGGTTCCTCTTCCATCACAGGGAACACAGAAATGCCCTGAAGTCTTGCTGTGAAAGGCAAATAGACGCAATGAGGAAGAGCTAACAGGAGTTAGCTCCTCCAGAGAGGAGGAGGCCGGGTCTTATGGCTATACCTACTTCACCTGAATTTAGTTCTTTGAAAAAAGGAACCAAAACATTGCTGTACTCATGAGCACGTAGGAATTCAGGATTGTTTCTTACCTGTGTTGGGACATGGTCTGTTGTGAGCGCAGGCTCAAGGCAGGGTCTGAATGCCTCCCAGTAACCCCACAGCTCACCACAGCAGTTTGATTTTTAGTCATTAAGCAGCGGAAGGAAAGCACAGAAACTCTGGAATCCGCTGTGGCTTCTGCAATTTGTGAGCACCAACATTTGCTGAAATGGGGTGAGGACTGTTCCTCTCATTTTTAGCACAACTGTATTCTTGTAGGTTGTTTGATGCTGAGACCATCTTAACCAATGCTTTACTGCAGCGTGTGTTGCACATTTTACTCTGTTTCATACAACCCAAACTGCAGCCTAGCTCTGCCTGTGCAGAGTGTGTTTAAAGACACCTTTCAGCTTAACAAAACAAATTAACACAGGCTTGAGCTTTGGCTGGTTAGACATGATACATTTTTAAGCTACAGTTTTGTTTTGGCCAACAGTTAATGACGACATATTTAAAGCTGTGATTTTATTTTGCATTAGGAGACTCATTTATGCATGGCGAATATGTATTTTTTTCCAGTTCTAATTGTATTTACTGCATGTTGCACAACTTTAGGCTCTGAGAGAGAAGTAAAAAAAAGGTGCACCCTGAGCACTGAGTGGCCTAGCGCACTGCATGCAAACAAACCCGTGATACGGCTGGTACCAGTGAGATATTGAGCTATGCCACGCAAGTACCCAGTTAACCAGATATATCCATAAACACTTTTTCCTCCAAATAACATTATTTCAAGAAGGCGAGTGTCCCAGACTCAGGCACAGCCAGCAGCACTGCTTTGTTCTCTGCTGTAAGATCCCATTTTGAGATGATCATAAAAGTCTTCCAAATTTCTACCATCTGAGCTGAAATTTTTTCATATGATGTGTTTACCTCAGAGAGCTGCTGATGTTTTTATAATCAGTTGATTTAACAACATGATTTAACTTCTTCAGAGAAAAAGGTAGTGAAAGCTGTTTATTGCTTAGCAAAACAACAGCACTGGATTTCTTTCCTTTTTAATTTAGGAAGAGAGAATCATCTTGTCCTGACGGCCATATGGAGTCACCACATGATGCTCCAGAGAGCAGCAGCAGGATCAAGGCCAAGCAGAAGTCCTCATCTCCCAATAGCCCATTTCTTCGAGTTCCTGAAGACCTAGCTAGTGGTCCAATTTCAGGTTGGACTTTTAAACTTCACATTAAAGTTTTGACCACTAAACTGCACCTTGGAGCAGTACATACCCTGAACTTGCACAGACCATAGAAAGCCTTTTGTTTTGTAAAGTGCTGCATGAAAGCCATGCCCACCTCCTCTACCCAGGGCTGCAGGGCACCCTCACAGTGTAGCTGGTGAATGAGGCTATGTGAATGGTCCCTAACCTGCTTCAAGCAGTGGTGGTGACATTAGTGGAGGTCTCCCTTCATCGACAGTGAAGGCAACACAAGGATGTCTGGCATGCACTGTGCGATGGCATTGACTTTGGTCCATTCCGCTGGCAGAACTGTGGAGCGTGATGGCAAGCAGCTGGGGAAGATGCCGTGTTTTACTGAGCACGGCCTTTGCAGAATTATGGTTTGCTGCCCTATAAGTGTCTAGGTAAATTGTCTGGGAAGTATACACCCAGGATACTTCTGGAATTCATGTGAGCACTTGTTTGATGTAAGTGGGATTCATGAGAGGCTCATCTCAGATAAGCATCTGCAGCATCAGACCCTGAATCAGGGAGAAGGAGGCTGATGTTCAGATCACTCCTTGGCAAAACTGCCCCACAAAGCCTCTCCCTCCTTTTCCCTCGCTTTAAAGGGTGCCCTTTGGTTTCCCAAAAGAAGATTTTGCTGACTGCAGCTGGAGAGCAAGAGAGTGTAATAAACAGGAAAGTGAGAGTCTGTTTATCTCTGGGGCAGCGTGCCTTTTTCTAGTCTGGGTGGAAAAGAAGACGTAAGTCCACAGAATGCACAACAAATGGCATAAGAACAAATGCAGCAAAAGGGAATGCCAAGGCTGTCATCCCCCATCAGCGGTTTGGATGGTTTTCCTCCTTGGAGAAGTGTTGGAGAGGCTTGAGGAGGGACCTTGTGCAGGAAGCAGGTGGTTTGCTTTACCAAGAGCCATGCGTAATGGTCAGGGACCTACACCGTGTTCTGGGCCAAGCTACAGCAGATGGGCTGCAGTTTGCTCCGCTCAAGGATATTTTTCATGTTATGTGTGGAAAAGAGCAGTAACCCTTGTTTGTTATATGAGGCCTTGTAGGACTTTGTTTGGAAAAAAGCCATTTTCGAGATAAAAAAAAAAGCCATTAAAAATCTGAGTCACTGTAATCACATTCGAAGTGCTCCACATGGCCTTTTATTTGCAAAGACTTCGCTATTAAAAGCAGCTTTTTTTTTCACCCCCAAATGAAGAATTCCACCACAAATTACCTCAGGCTAATTGAGGTGACATTACTATTCTGTTCATTTGAAATTACTAAGAGAAAACACCCCAAACACCTCAAGGCACTGTATTAAAACTACTCACAGTGCGAAGGTACCAGCAAAATAGCTGTGCCTGCTCTGTGGTGTAACATGGGACTTTGGGCTGTAAATGCATCTGCCTTGTGCAGAGAAAACAAGCAGGACCAGAAGCACAGGGTAACCCAGAAAGAGGACCCTGTGGGGAGCCATGAGCACCTCAGGGTGGGGACATCCACAGCCCGAGCAACTAGCTGATCACCTGAACCAGCCAAAGTGGCCAGGGCTGGCATGCACATCTCAGTGTTCCTTGGGGTTTGGATGCCCCACTCAGTGTTAGCAGGTGCTTGGATCCTCTTGCAGGGGAGATGCCCAAACTGCTGCTTTCAAAACACATCCTTGCTGCGAGGCCATGAGTGGTAAGGGGCGGAGGGAGCAGAAGCCTTTCTGTTATATATGACAAATACCAGCATCTTTTCTTTCTGGTGCACTATCGTCATCCTTGAGGAGAGACTAAGTGACCCAGGCAGGGTCTCTCCACATCAAGGCATGCTTCCCAGAGCCTATTTACTTACTGCACCTTAAACAGTCTCTGAATGAGTCACCCGCATCTCAAATCTGGGCTGGGCTTTCAAATTTCTCAGGTGCTGGAGAAGCGGCAGCTCTGTTAAGTTGCTTACTACCACTGCCAGGTACCACTGTATCTGTGCAAGCCCCCGAGCCACTGGCTTCCAGGGTCTCCTGCTGCACTGGGCCTCCTGGGGACCTCTGAGCAGAGCGTGTACTCCTTGGACCATCATCAAACTCAGCAGCGAGTCAGAAGTCAAATCGCTGGAAACAATCAAGGCTGCTGCACCTCTGGGCATGCAGAACAGCCACTGTTAAATTAGTGCAAAAACAGAAAACCGTAGGCACCTCCTGGGAGAGGTGGTAGGGCTGCAGCTGTGGGTAGAGGGGAAGCTGGGCACCCTATTGCAGTCCAGTTCTGTGCTCTTCTTCAGTGCTGCTGATTTGATTTTTACTCTGCACTTGCCAAATTTCAGACACTGGAAAAATGGATAGAGAGCAGGAAACAACCATGGAAAAAAAATTCAGGGCTGACAGAAATGTCTTACATTGAGAGACCGAAAAGGTCCGTCTGTTTGGCTTAGCAAAAAACCCAAGTCATCTTACTGTATTTTACTAGAGGGACTTACTGAGTGCTTTAAATCACTGGCAAAAGACAAATAGCTGCAAGCTAAATCCAGACAAGTTAAAATAGACATAAGGCACAGTTCAAAAGCAAACAATGACTCATTGCTAGTACAAATTACTAATGGCATTGGTGGATCCTCTGCTTTGACTAGTGGGAGAGGACGGGGTGGCTTCTATAGATAGGCCAAAGGGTTCACACAGAAGTGCTTGGAGGATGTTGCCTGACTGGAGTTGTGCAGGAGGCCATGCCAAATGACACTGAGCTGCCTTCTCGTATCAGCAGCCTGCTGTTGCTCGCACACCCTGCATTGAATCCTGCAGCACATCCATGCACCCACCAGCCAGTCAATGTTGTCAGGATGTGCCTGTTAGTTAACTGTTAAATACTGCCTGGAAAAAATAAACACACGGATAACTGCAATGCTTAGTAATAATAAATCATATTTCTCAGCTCCTTTCCCTTGTAAAACACAGAACATCTGTTCTTGGAAAACTGAATAGAAGCTCCAGTAATTTGTTTTTGAACTCTACTGTGAGACAATATAACCTCCTATATACTCCTATAACCTCCAGTGACAGGTATGAATGGTCTTATTAGCAGCCTCTGTGCCATGCAGGCTTTCTCCCTTACTCTTGGATGAAGGAATTGGAGAGCATTAGATGCATAAAGCTCTGGGCCTGGCACACATGCTATTGAAAATCAAGGCAAACGTTTAAAATTTTTTTCAAATGAAGACAAAAGTCCTGATCTTGTGTTCATGCTGCTCTGGGTTTATGCCCACCATCTATCAAACAGAAGACGAATGACAGTGCTGTTCTTTCAAACAGTTTAATGATTCTGGCAAAAGACCTGGCAGCAGGCTCCAAAGATTTCATCTAGGCAAGGCAATGCCTATTGCAAGAGTGGAAATCTCCAGCTGGAGAGCTGGCAAGTGCATGTTTGTGCTGGAGGCTTAAATCAATCATTTCTATTTTTCCCACTGTGATCTAGCAAAGTACAGAAATTGGCTCCTTCATCAATGGCCACAGGCCACTTTTCATGTTTAAGGTATTAGTGCTGTGGGCTGCAGTGATACACTGACTGAAGTAAAACAGTCAGTGTTAGAACCACCTGTTTAATCATTCCTTTACAGTAGCTGTACTTTGAAAACTGTCAACAAATGCCTTGTTGACACTGTCATCAAGGAGTTCAGGAGACCACTGTGTATTATTGGTCCCCTGTGTTCATGAAAAACTCTCCTGCCACCACAATACATTTCTGATTCTGCTGCCAAACACTGTCCCCTCACTGTTACCTTGTGAACTGACACAAATTCCCCTGGCACCAATGCCTGTGTCCAGTAGCAATCTAAGAGCTACTACAGATCTATACTATTAAATGCATTTCCTCCCTCAAAGGCTTGGACAAACTTTAGGGGACTAACGGCAAAACTGGGATTTAGAATAAATAAGAAACCTACTCAGCAGCCACCTAACTCTCACATTAGGGTCTGCTCTGTTGTGTCTGGAAGTTCCTGAGGTGCCAATAATTCCACTTCTGTGGATACCCAAAACTGCTCTTGTTTACTGTTACGGGAATCACAAAGTAAGGGAAACATGAATTAAGACTGTAAGTTTGCACCACTTCCTTGTAGTGCAGTACTCTATAAACACTTCCGAGGTCATGGGAGTGTCTTGGCACTGATGTCCCTAATTCTATTCCAGAACCCAGAAACATTGCAAACATGGGGTTTCTCAAACTCCTGAGAATCCAGAGCACTAAACATGTCTCTATCTTTTGCTCCTGAAGTGGCCTCAGGTCACTCAGTTCAGTAGACTTTTCTAGTCCATCTTTCCAGCACTGTTTATGCATCTTATAGCAAACAGACGTTAGAAAGAAAAAAAAAGTCCTTAGAACAAGTTGTGGTCAGACATGTCCAGTCTTCTACTTGACCTTACGACACTCTTACTGCCTCTCTCAGACTCACGTGGAGCCACTCAACACTCACTATGCACAACCCAGTGAGTCTCGCTCAGGGTTTTACTTCAGGAGTCAGACTCTTAAAAGTGCTTCAAGAAGCTCATAACTGCTGCATTTGGGGCACAGTGATGCATGAAGAGTGAGCTTAACAGAATGCTTGCTCCACAGAAGGAGAGAAATAGTGCAATAGTTCCCCCTAAAAAAGAGAGGTCTCAGTCCCCCTCCTTCTTTTTCTCTCCTTTCCACCAAACCCACCGGTCAGCCTCGCTGGCTCAGCTGAGAGAGCCAATCCAGCAAGGAGAAGAAAGCAGATGGTTTCTGCAGGGTGAGTGAGCTGAACTGGCTCACAGAGAGCTGGAGGCCATGCAGAACTTCACAGCTGTGAAAAAAAGGATGAGGCTTTTGGTAGCACTGAACCATTCAAGCAGCTCGTCAGGTGCATGAAACCACAGCCTTAAAGCACAGAACCACAAGCCCCTGTAACGTCCAACCTCTCTCCTTCGGTTTTAGATGATCAGTGTCTTTACATGAAAAACATGAGGTCACCAAAAGCCGGGCTGTAGCGCCGAGCAGGCAATAAGCCTGCCAGGTGACCAGGCCTCTACCATGGGCAGAAATACAAATCCTGTTCAAAATTCATTTAGTTTTTGCCAGCTGAAACCATTTGGTAAATGCATCCTGGTATTTTATGGCAGCAATTAAAAAACCTTACTCCACTCCAGAGATCCCATTTCCAGGCCCATGGCCAGTTAATACTTCATCTCCTACCGCAGCATGGCCAGCAGTGGAACAAGCACTAAACAAGTCCTGCTGGTTCTGGTCTGTCAAAGACCCCAAGCTGGAGCCCGGGGGACCACATAAGCCACTGCCTGCCCACCACGCCTTCCCGTGGTTTGGTTTTCTCAGACCCTGTGGAGGATCTGTTCAAGAAAGTTCAGTCCTACAGTTTATATCTGGCCCACATTTTTGATGTCAGGAAAAATATCACAAGAAAATAACTTCTTATTAAAGAGAAAGGCTCCAGAGACTTTTTTGTATTCCACTGAAAAGGCTTTCCTTTTAGCGGGCATTTGTCTGTGGTGTTTGCAACCTAAATATTGCAGGCAGAATCTGGAAATGGCGTTGATTAGAAACTGCTTCTCGAACCAAATCATCTCCCTTTCCTGGCAGAGCAGTAATGAATTCTCATCACTGAGTTTTTCTGATCTCGTAATACATTAATTAGTTGGAATATGCTCACATCTCAAAAATCATGTCAAATCACAACTGTTAACTGCACATAATTCCTACCAGTGTTTTGATCTATAAATTAAATTACATTTGAGTTTAAACAAAACATTTTAACCCTTATAATTTTGGTATAAACCCATAGGAAGAAAAAAGTTTTGTTCAAGAAGAAATACAGTAGTTTAAAATAAATAATAACTTCTGCCACAGACTTTTGCATTTGATTTCTTGCTTTAAAGAGAAATTCCTACTTTCTCTTTATTGCTAACTCTTATTACCTCCTCCACCCTGCCTGAGTCAAGGAAACAGATTTTGGAAAGATGCCCAAGGCTGATAATTTAAAAAAGAAACAAACCCAAATCCTTTCACCCATTTGTTTCCCAGGTCACAGAACAAAAACCCGTAGGCCTCCTATTTCCATCTTTAGCACACACTCTCACTTGGGACTTAGAGGCTGAAATTTGAATTGCAAAAGAAAGATAGAAGCATGCCCTTACTCCCCAGAGAAAGTGTACTAAAAGAATGTGCTTTTTTTTTTTATTTTAAGCTTTAGAAACTTGAACTCAAGCTGTACGAAGGGAAAGGAAGGCCACAGCCAGGCAGCTGGTACAAGCAAGGTGCAGACACAGAGTCTTGTCCTGTGCCAGCTGGAAGAGATCCATGTTCGAAAACAGCTTCACAAGCCCCCCTGTGTCCTGGCTCCCAGGACGTTGCTACATAGGAATAACTGCAGCTCTGTGTGCACTCGCTTTGTAGGGTTTGAAACGAAACTGTCTTAGGGATCTTCAGCTGTACCTATTTTAAAATGAAATAAACAATTATTGGAGCCAAAAAAGGAGAACATCCCACTGAAACAAAACATTCACAGCCTATGGCCCCTACCCGTTACTGCAGATTAGTTCAAATCTAAAACCAGAATCTTGTTCAAGACTTAAGCACTTTTCAAGAGCCCTCTCACCTTTTTCTGCTAAGGACGTGTC
This sequence comes from Buceros rhinoceros silvestris, assembly GCF_000710305.1. Lineage (NCBI taxonomy): Eukaryota > Metazoa > Chordata > Aves > Bucerotiformes > Bucerotidae > Buceros > Buceros rhinoceros. Next base: position 42,461 of record NW_010428638.1, read on the forward strand.
TGTGCTGGCTGAGGCAGATCAGTGCGACCAGGCGGGGGTAAGTGGACCCACGAAGAATGCCTGGAAGAAACTTTCTTGCTGGGAGGCTGGGAGTGAGGGACACCAGGGCCTCCCAGACCTGAACAGAGAGCCTGTATTGCCTTGGTTCCCATCAGCTGGCTCTTCAAATCACTGCGGGGACACTACCATTTGATGAAAAAGAAACCCATACTCTTACCATGACTCTTTCTGGTCCTGTTTTTTACAGCCTTTCCTCATGCAGGATTGCCAGTGGTTTAGGAAGGAGGCAGGATTTGCCCTACTTTTCTTTTTTAGGAGTGTTTTTCCAAGAAACATCAAGGGAGGGAGTTTGACTACTCCATTCCCTCTGGAGAACTTTGCACTTCTTTCACTAAAACATTGTTTTCCTGAAAACAGAGACTAAATCTCAGACTACACCATACGAACAGACAATGTAGCCCACCCCAGGGGACAGAACTCTCCTGGGAGGATGTGAATTGTCAAGCATCTTTCTCTAGCTCTGCCTCGAGGGACACCTCAAATGTGTGCGTGTGCTCACGTACCTATGTTTATGGCAAATGCTCTCTTCCTTCCCCTCCTCATACAAGTGTTTATTTCCTTGGAAGATAAGAGCATTAACCTAATGGCGGAAGATAATCAGGATTTTCCCTCTACACATAATATAAAATAATTTATGTGTACGTATTTGTGTATACTGTATATATGCCCACAGTTTTGACTCCTGAATGGGAAGGATCATATTTTAAAAGATATTATACATACAGCAGAATACTTTGAAGTGACTTATGAAAATTCTCCTAAATTCCCACCTATGTTTCTAAGCATCTTCGCAGATCTGAGGAGTTTCATAGGGGAATTTTTATAATCCTATTCTGTGCCTATTTTCATTTCAAGGCAATTAAGACTCTAAAAATATCCCCAAGAGGCATTGATACTAGGAGAATGTTCAGTTTCATTAATGGTTATTTAGTTTTTCTTAAGACTTCCTTTATCTTCAGAACACATTTAGGACAACCATGGGATAAATTAAGTAGGATTAAATAGTACTATGACTCATCGACTTATAGGTATTCAACATATACTTGAATACGTCCAACAAAAAGGTGCTGCTCATCCTTGTTCCAGTGGCATTCCTCCTGTCAACTGGCATGTAATGTGCTTCCTTCTTTCAGCTTTGACTTTTCACTGATTTGTCTTCATTATTCAAAGTGCCATAGCATGAACTGTGAGAATCTGGTTGTATTTTGCCTGTCAATTTTTGTCCTAAGGAAATGGGGTGAGAGAAGAGAAAAACAACAATTCTGTGAAGAATTTTAATAAAACAAATCCCCCACCAATCCATCATTTAAACATTCCTTGCTCCAGTAATCATTGTTTTCATTTCACTGGTTGTAACAATAGCTTGGAAAACCTCTGAAAAATTCTTTGAAAAATCTGTTGGGAACAGAAATAGAAATTAAGGGAACAGTATATTTATTGAATATGACTAGAGCACATTTGTGACTCAACTCTCCTAGGTCTTCCCATTATCTGATATCTCATTTTTAAACAGAGACAGGAAAAAAGCCCTACTTACCAGGAATACGTCCACAGTCAATAAAAGGAATTTGTAAATGCTCAACTTTTTTATTTCTTGCAATTACAAATACACCAAGGAAAGACAGGAGACACCTGCAAAATAACAGCACCATAGTATCATTAGAAACCGTTCACTACATCTGAGATGAGAATTCCTTTCTATGTTTTTTTTCCAAGGTCTTCCAAACCAAAGCTACTCAGTTTATAAAGAAGCTTTTCTTCCTGGCAACTCTATAAATCCACCTTGGGCTCCCTTTCAGTTTTTGCTTCCTGAAGCTTTCTTATCAGTTCTGAAGGCTCCGCAGGCAAAACGACACTTTTAGCGATATATACCTAATCAAATGCCTGTGAGTATGAGACCACAACATTTGAATCCCTGAGCAAATCTTCACAGAGCATCTAAGCTAGCATTCTAGCATTTGCAGTTTCATTAATGACTCAGTCTAGCTGCAGACAATCAGCATCTCTTGTTTTTCTCGCTTGACTGTGTGTCTCAGGGGCAAGCTGTAAGCCAGCAGCAGTGAAAAACTGCTATGCTTGGATAAATGCTCTATCCGCTTTATGTTGGACACACAACCACTTATTCCTGCCTGCCAAATACATGGGTTGAATTTGCTCATCTCCATTGTTTGTCCCTTTTCTTGAGGAAGATACTCCAGACACGACAGCAGTTGTGTGCACCTACTCCAGTTCAAGTGCAGAGACAAAGACATCTGTAGCTACCAGCCCCCTTTATTTGACAGCACTGTGGCAAGACACCTCCAGCACTTCTGGGAGATACTTTTAACCATCTCACGCCCATTAGCAAGTAACTGTCACCTGTCCCCAGAGTGCTGGGGTGGTAGCGAGCAGAAGGTTTCTGCTCTCACAACTCCTAGGCCCTTCTTCAAATATGTATTATTAACAGCTTCTTAACACAATCTGAACTTTTCTGCAGGCATGCTGTGTCTTTCTCGGTACAAGAAGACGGGGGAGAAATATTATAGCACTGCCTCATATCATAGGCGAGCAACTCATATAATTGCCCACACCTAGTGGCAGCAAAGAGCAGCCGGACAGGCAAACGGAAGGTAACATGGAAGGAGATTACTCACAGCTGTAAAAGCACCCCTTATAACACGATCTTTGGTGGAGAGTAGTGATTTCTCATTCCTG
>NW_010428638.1:45287-59432 GCF_000710305.1 Buceros rhinoceros silvestris
CCTGCTAGAGGAGCACATGCTGCTGGTTTTTCATTCCATCATGAGATTAGTAGTTCCTAAGTGTCTCACGTTTTTACACATTTGGATTCAAAACCAGGCCTCCAAACTCCCAAAGCACAGACATCAATCTTTCCTTTAATGTTTTTTTTTCCTACTGTAATAGCTATTCCATAATACTTTAATAACAAGATGGGTTTCTTCTTACTGAGAGAAGAAGGGATCCCACAAGGCAGTGCTGTTTCAGTACAAACATCAGTGCAGATTTTAGGCCGATATACACTTACCCGAACAGAAACATGAACACACTCAGCAAAGCTGCACTCTGGAATTCCTGATAAAATATGACCCCTGGAATGTGACAGAAACAAGAATTGCAGATCTTGACTGGCTTCCAAGTGATATGAATTACAGCTGGGAGGGTCAGGAGCAGTGTCATGCTCAAACAGAGCAAAAAAATCCCAAATAAGGTATTAATACATATTGTGGTAGTTCACTTTATGTGCCCATATTCCATTATCTAGGCTTTTTCAAGATACTGCATGGGACTGGAGAAAGTTTAGTCTATCAGCTTGCACGTGCTCTGTTAGTAACTGCACAGATGGAGGCTTTTTTTGCACTGTCAGCAACATTTTTATGCAGGTCAAACTCAAGGTCTTATTCACAAGCAAAGTCATACCCATATAGCTAACAGGTTCTTCATGGATTTAGTTAAGCCACTCCAACAGATCATGTGGACATCTTAACTCCATCTGGGAACAGGTTTTCAATAACTAGCTGTGTCCCTGATGTTTACACCAAGTTAAGGGCTCCAACAGCCAAGTTTGACAAATCTTGCTGTCTGAAGGGATCACAAGCTCTTTCTGGTCACCCCTCTTTCGGGAATTAACACCTCTGCAGTGGAGGTGACAGAACCAGATGTGTATCTGGATCTAAGCTACCCCAATTCACACCCAAGTCTATTAGCTTTAAACCACTGACGAGCATTGCTTAGAAATGCCAGGGTGTGAACGAGCAGAGCTGAAATGTGACAGTGTCTTCAGAGGCTGTAACTGGGGATGGGGGAATCATGAGATGAGGTACCTTCTATGAACAATGCAGCAAGATTCAGCAGAGGTTATTCTTCTAATCCCTACGCTGGTTTAACTAACCTGGTGCAAATGCATGAGTATCCAGTCTCAAAGCTATTAAGCCATTCCTGAATAGGTACTTGATCTTATAAGGAGGCACAAGGCCAAATTCCCCATATGGCCACAAGAATGCAACCCCCTTTTGGCACAAGAGTCTTCTCAGTAACAAAGTATAGGTCTCTTCTAACACAGGTGCTGAGGCAATCTCTGCGTGAAGCTAACTCCCCTTCTCATTAATGGCAGCTCTGCATGAGAAACTCCTGCACAGCAATGACAGAAAAGCCCCCAGTGTGTGTTAAAATGAGTCATAAATGTTCTAACAACATGATCATTTTGGCTCGTTGCTGATACAGCATCTTAGTCGTCCTCCCTGCTCATGTTCTTACTCCATGCACCATTTCCAAGATTTGCAGTCCCTCTTTAACAACACTGAGTTCAAAGTTCTCACACAGAATAAAATGTTAAATGCTTAAAAAGTCTTTGGAGTCATTTTATTTCCTTCACTTAACCTAGAATTCCACCTTCTGAAATGGAATATACACTAACTACTATGAAACACAGCTGGATGTCATTTGAGTAGTTTGCCAGGCTGTTAAAATTACTCTACCAGTTCAGATATGGGGAGGCTGGTGTGCACGTGGTAAATGCATTTACTGGATGTCAGGATGGGGCTAGGATAAATGCAGGTACTTCTAGTAAGCCAGCAAGGCACAGTAAACAGTACATACCATTTCTGGAAATGATTGAATATGTTAATTTTCATTTAGCTTCAAAACTTGTGACCTTATTAACTTTTCAGAGCTTAAACACCTGTCACGTAGGAAAAATTTCTTTCTGTGAAGACAAACATGACTGGTTTGTGTTCCTGTTCACAGGCAGCAATTCTTGAAAACCTGACATTTAGAAAATCATTCTGTAGAGGCAGAAGGACAGAAACAAACCTGAAATGATGGCACTGGTGGTGAAGAACATGAAATTAACGGGCACAACAGTTGTAGCTTCATACAGATGCATTGCCTGATCCAAGAACCTGGAAGACAAGTGTTATTGCACCTTACACATACGGAGGGTTCATTGCGCTTTAGATCATGTTAAGCCACTTTATATCAGTTTAAGAGTAAGTGTGATCATCTCTTGTTACAATAAGAAGTAGCCCTGAACAGATGTGTATGTGTATTGAATTTACCTTCTGGTTTTGACTATGCAGAGTACAAACAAATAGGCAAAAGCAAGAAGGTTGGCATGGATTCTTCTGGCCATTGGCTGTCATTGGAAAAATGTCTGATGCAGATAAGGGAGAAATGCTAGGATATTGCTGCTTATGATCTGCATTGGTTCTTGGAAGCAGTGCTGCCTGCAAGCAGCCAGGGACAAGTTGCTCTAATTTAAACAGGTTGTGTAAGGGTGTAAGCAGCTCAGACACGACCATGTGAGTTCTCGAAGGAACTATTTCACTTTGCTGAAGTCCACATTGCTGTTACTGCTCAATCCAACTTGGCTAAAACACATATTTGTATGTTTATCCATGCAATCACACCCCAGACACACTGTGTCCTGCTGGCAAAGTCCAGGAAGGTGGCTCCAACCCTGTGCTCTTTGCGTTGGAAACTCTTTGCTGTGCTCCTCAGAAAGGCAACACAAACCCTCACTAGAATAATTAGCGAGGGTGTGCAGGACCACAGGAGCATACACTGCACACAAGCCTGCAGTACGAAGACATTGGCCTTGCACAGTCTGCATCAGCAGATGATTAAGTAACCCACTTGCACAGAGATCACAGCTATCAGCATTTACCCACACACAGAAGAATCATGAGCGTGAACTCTCTGATGCACCACCACATACTCTGTTACGTGAAAAGTGCATTTCAGAACAAAAAAGAAAATTCAGGAGGCTGCAGAGTGTATTCAAAGCCTATAAAAAGAAGTACACTTAAATGTTTCACTGGTACAGTACATGTACACAGTAAAAATCCAAGCTTGGATCTGTTTTAACCATTAAAGTAATTGCATGGTTATTTTAGCAACTGTTGAACAGTCTCCATGGTGCTTTAAAAATAAAGAAATCCTACATATCCACAGGATAGTCAGGATTTTGAAGTCGTTGAAAACACCTCATTATTTTCTCCCATTTGCAACAAACTTGGTCACAGGGACTAAAACAGTAATACCAAGGCCCAGCATTGAATCCAGGAGGATGTTCCGTCTAGCACAGGCTGTTCTGAGCTAACACACAACAATCAAATAAAATAAGAAAGGAAACAAATACAATGAAAAATGTAGACTGACAACGCTGTCTCCATTAGAAAATGTGTCCAAGAGAGATGAGAGAAAGAGGCACTGAGCTCAGAGAATGAAATAGACTCATCTCACTTCTGTTTTAATTTTGACCCAGCAAAAGAAGGAAAGAAGCAAATGGCAAGAAGGAGAAGCGAATTCAGCAGCTTCCTGTTTACCAAGCTTTTATTTCCTATTTTAAATGCCCTGAGCTGTTCTCCCAGAGAAGACAAGCTGGATGTAAATTACTCTATAATCTGTTACAGGGGAGTTCCTGAGTCAGCCATGGAGAGTCACTGCATAATAACTCATGGGCTTTCTGATTCCGCATGGGAATAGTATGTTCTGCCACAAGAAAGCTGGGTTGGCTCTTCTACCGGAAAATAATCATGCAAGTAAACATTCAGACTCACGCTGAAGCAGTGTAGATGAGATTACTGAATGATGCTATCAGCACCTGAAGCAGAGGGACCTGCATAAAAGGAAAGGGCTCTGTTCAGCTGCAAGCCCTATTTTACCATGCTGCCACACCCAGCAATGTGCAAAGGCAGCATAAAACAGTCACTTAACAGGCCAGAGGGTAGTGAAGAAAACTTTTCTGTCCCCTGCACACCAAAAGTTAACTATTTCCTAAAAAGGTACAGACATACAGGGCAGCAAAAAGCAACATGCAGATTTAACAGAGGCAGGGAAAAAGTTGGGATAAACTCTGTTCTTCAGTTTGACTAGTGACATAAGCTGGGGAAAAGAGATGCATAATAAGGACAATCATGGCCATTTGATTATTTAGCAATGAAGGTTTCTAAAAGTAACTCCCCCAAATTTGCATAAACATAAGTTTAATGAGTTCAAGACCTGTGCCAAAACTAAAAGCAAATTTGGGAAGACCTTGTATAATGAGAGGAGGCAGCATCTATAACAATCATGAGCTGAGAAACAAAGCCCAAATAAACAATGCAATCAGCCGTAGGCAGTTCATGCATCTGTCAAAACTCTGCCAGGAATTTCTTGCCTTTAAGTGCAACCTGTGTCTGGAGTCGATATCAGTACCAAATACAACTAATAGATAAAATGAGAGACAGGTTAGGACGTAAGTAGAATCTCACTTACTTGACTTGGAAAGCAGAAGAGATTGCCATTAAAACAATCATGATATAGAAAACAGGATAAGTTAGCTGCATTTTCCCCTTCACAGAGAGTGTTACCATGCTGGCCACGGCTTTTACAGCAATGACGGTCAGAGATGCTGAAAGGGAAAGTGAGAGATTAGTAGGGCAGGATTCACAGCAGTGACCTCAGAGAATCAGTGATGGAGGACAAGATGCCAGGTCAGAGCCACAGGTCTGATCACCTAAAAAGACATTATTTGGGCACCTAAAACCAAGTGTCTGATTTTATAATTGCTTGCTAAGCTACTGCTGGAACTTGGAGTGGCCTTATCTCAGTGTATGCTTGTGTTTTGCTTTTAAGTTCTAGTAGCACTGAGGTCTGCAATCCTGCATCTACCCAAAGTTTCCACATTTTCAACCAAGCAGCTGAGGCCAGAATCAGATAAAATCTTACAAGATAGGATGAGGGGGAGAGAGATAGAGAGAGGGACAGGCTGTTAAGAGTGTGGAAAGAACTGGATGCATTTCCCACTGCTAGGCATGTGCCCTAAACACTGGACCACCAGACAGAGATGGTACAACAGCCTCCACATCTTCCCGGCATAGTTTATTTAGCACTGACTGCTAATTTGGAGCCCATGTTGCATTACTGAGGAAAGGTCTCAGAGGTCTTGTTATCTGTTCAAAGCAGCTGGGACACCTCCTAATAGCAGCCTAAAATAACGCCTCACTCTCAGGACTTCTCTACTAAGACAGGAGCTGGCCAGAGCTGGCCAAAGCTCGCCAAAGCTGATTTCTGGGATGACGTCCCAAAGCACCTAAGTCTCCCCATAGCTTAGCTACAGAGAGCAGACAACCAATACAGAGATCTGTATTTCGTTACAGGGGCCAGGCTCTTCAGACCATTTACTGGATTTAGCCCATAGAAGGGTGTTTTCAATCCATTTAGTCACTGTCATTGCATCACCACAAACAAATCTCAGACAGCAAGCAACGGTTTTAATACTTGTTGCCAGTTCAGAGGATTCTTGCCATACACATGTTTTAGCAAAGGGGCTGACAGCTCATCTAAGAGTTACTTCAGATTTCCTTTTGGAGTGTACTCTTCGTTTGTTGAAGCTAACCCAAGCAGGCTGTGATTACTGCAAATAATCTGTAACAAATTCAAAAGAAACTAAAAATTATAAGAAGAGTCAGGGTGCAGAGATGACCTTTGAAGAAAGGTAATTAATTGTCAGGAACACTGTCCCCCAGCTGGGATCCAGTTCCACCCTCTTCCAGAGCTGAGGAGTGTTGGATTTCCGTGGTCTGATTCATCCTCCCGTAACTGCAAAATTCACATTGGCGAGGAAAGCTGCACTGCGAGCTAGTTCAGGCCAAGGGCTGGGAGAAAAGGTGGGGGAAGAAGAATGAATTCAAGTCTGTGGTTTTGATTGCAAGCATTTTTCTTATAGCAAGTCCAAAAGTTCAGGGGGAGTTTAAGAGTCACACGTATCTTGTGATGGTCCTGATTGCTACCATGACATTCACTGTTTTCTTGACAACCTTCCCACCAAGTACTTTACTTCTTGCTCTGTAATGGAAATAGGTGGAGAGCAAAAAAATGCACTCGAACACCACAAGTAGTCTATGTAAAAATTGAGATTTGCATGCTAACGTGAGGGAGTTGTTATTTTAAACAAACGCTCACAGGTAAAAATCAACAGTTTGAACTGTCCAGCTAAGGGTGAAGATTGCTGAAAAAAATGTTTCTAATGAAAGGAGAGTTTCCATTCCTTATAATTTTAACAAAAGACATAAGAAAGCATCAGGGGATTGTGCTTTTTTAGTTTGGTCAGTAGAATCATATTTTTAGTTAAAGTAGCCCTGGAATAAGTTTCAAAACCTAGGAAATGGTTTTCCTATCTCTGACAGAATGACCTCCCCCAAGGCTAGTGTGACAAATGATGTCACCTTCCAGCTGTTAGGGCAGGAAACTCAGAAATCCCACTTTAATGTGAAATATTTTCCCCAAAACATATGATAACTCCCAGTATATACATGAGGTAAGATAATTCTCACCAAATAAACTTGTGGAGTTATGCTAAGCAAAATGTTTGCAGACTTTATGGTCACTTCTGTATTTTCTTCATAACAAAAGTAGCTCTCATATCCAGTGAAACACATAAGCTGCCAACTCTTTAAAGAAACCTTTCTACATTTGATTTACATCTGTATGAACCTCCCACCAGGAAAGTATCTGAGCAGATATGAGAAAAGGCAGAAAGCCCCTTCAATGAGCTGCCACCAGATCGCAAGCCTCATCTACCCCTCCTGCAGCCAGGACCCTCCGAAGGCAGCGCACATCAGATGGCTGGAAGCAAAGCTGCTGGGCCCTCTCTCAGCTCCCCCGTCACTTTGCTCAGCAGAAAGGTCAGACACAAAGCAGAAGGCTCCAGGCGTAGCTTTGTGGGGACTGCCAGGCACCAGGACAGCTGCGGGAACTGGAGCCAGCCACAGTTCTGAGTTTCCTGCTCAAGGGAAATGTCCGTATTTCAGAAGTTCCCATGAATCAGGAATTTTTTGTGACTTTTTCAAAAGAGCGGCAATAATGACACGTTTTTCCTCAAGCTGCCTATGCTCACCAAAACCTCGTCAGCCACCAGCTGAAATTGTATGTTTGGTTGATTGCAGCCTGACCACTAAACTGCAGTTAGTGCCTGCTAGGGCATGGGTTTGCAGCTCTGCTGCTGTTCAGCAGCTCCACATGTCCCTTTGGCACTGCTGGCATCAGGGCTGGCATGCTCCATAGCAAAATAAGCACACAGGGTTACGCAGCCCAAGAGCCCAGGTGTCCTGGAGCCGTGTGTTGACCTTGCTTAAAGCAGCTATCTGGGCCTGCCCAGAACTGCAGCAGTTAAGTGTGGAAGCCCATTTGGGGATCTTCAGGCTTCCAGCTATGTCTGCTTATTGCTTAGGAGCATGCAGTGCTTCACACTCCTCATGGCAGGGCTGGAAGCTGCAGAGGAGCTCAGGTGAGCGCTGCCAAAGCTCCTAGGCTCTGTGCTAGCAGTTGGGGGATGGCTGGACTCATGCTTCACTCCTCCAAACAGAGGGCCGTTGAACTCAGTTGAACCTAAGGCTTTTGAGGCTCTTCCATCTCTGCCTCATGCAGGGAGCATGGAAATCCTTCAAGCTTCTGCAGAGCCTCAGATCCTTATGTTCCTAGTGCTGGGAAACTTCCATGTGGCAAAACATGCATCTGAAATTCTGAGCTTTTTAGCTGGGTGAGAAACCATTCAGGGATCTGAGGGAAGGCAGTTAATAACTCTGTGAGGTATTTTCACATTCTGTCAAATCCAAATTGTCTAAGTGGCAAAATTTAGTGAAATTTTGTTTTATCGAAACACTCATGACCAGCTCCATTAAAAATGCATTTATAAGACTTGGCAGGCTGATACATGTGCTCACTGAACTCAGTGAAAATACAACCATTGACTTCAATGGCACCGTTCAAGCACCTTTCACTTCAACCAAAGAAATGTGGCGTCCTATCGGGGTTTCATGCAGAACTGACAGGACAAGGATGGGAGAAGACACGAGGTGGTGACAAATTCCGTGCAAGCTTTAAAGACAACCTCTTGTCATTCTAAATACTGGTTCAAGTTTAACTTTATTGAAAGCTGCCTGATAAATGATCTCCTTTGTTTCCTTGGGTATGGCCTGTGGCAATATCAATTTGAAGGCAAACTTCAGTGGCTCACTGAGTTCTTGTTATGCTTCTGGAAAGGTGATAAAGCATGAAATGTTGCATATGCAACAAGGCATATATAATTAATTCAAAGAAAAGCTCCCGTACAGTCACAGCATATTGCTGCATTTGTTTACAGAGTGCTTACCTGGTCCTAAGCTGCCCTGATTTTCACAGCTAGTCTGCTCTCCAAAACAAAGTTTCAAACAGTCAGCTAAAAGTGCTAAAGTGTTATTTTAAAAAAGTTTCAGAATACCATTGCACACAGCATATTAATTTCAGGAAACCTGTGAAAACAAATAGGCTCAGCAAATAAGCATAGAAACTATGTTTTATAATCAGCTTTTCAGAAAGAGACCACAGTGAGAACCACGTGCCTAATCTAAACTGGCTGGAGAGACTGAGTGACAAGGAATTATCAAGTAACAGACAGGAACATTAAAGTGAGTAATATTTTCTTACCTAGTAGTGCTACCATCACTAACAAAACCGCGATGTGCCTCACAGCCTTTCTTTTGTAAAAATAGAGGAGAATGCAGAATAATATAATTTCCAAGATCTGAAAATAAAAGGGAAGTTAGAGCTGTGAAACTACGTAATAAATGCTTCAAAGTCTTTGAGATGTCACATTCATTTTCTCTGCTCTAACAGTTCAAAGGAGAATTACTTTTTTGAGCAACTTCTGCTATAAACTAACCTTATTGCCATTTGACTGAGCTATCGAACAATTCTTGTCGTTTATCTTTCCTATTATAGCAAAAGTCAAAATTCGAGCATTTCTTATTTCTTTAGTTTTTCTTTTTGCACTTCTAGCTATATTTTGTCACTGGTAACATTGAGAAGACTTTTTTAATATTTCAGAAAAGATACCCATGTTTATTGCTAATAATTCTTGCAGGCACTCTCTTTATAATTCCTATGGAGTAAAGCATTTACCTGAAGGAACAGCAGTCTCTCCTTCTAGCTGTGGTATTCCTAGTGTCAGTCTTTGTGACTCGCAAGCTTATTTTTGGTATCCTCTTTGCCCTTCTCCCCGGCTACACTAAAAAAATTCCCCCGAAACACTGCCTTTTGTTCAAACTTTCTGCCTTACATCGTAAAGAGGAAAACATTTATTTCATGTGGTGATTCTCAAATCTGGTATCTGTCAGGAACTTACCTGGAAAAGCTCAAAGACACACTAGCAGAGCACACTGCAGAACATTTGCAGCTGCTGAATCAGCTTTACCCACATTGTGCATGGTCCAAACTCGCTCCTTCAATAATATCTGACAGCGGAGTGACAGACAGTTGAATTTACTGACTTGATGTTGAACTGTTTCTTTGCAGATTCCCTTAGTAACTCTTGCCTTTTGCCATCTCAAACTTGTGGGTATTCTCCCTCCTACTCATATCGCCCAAACACCCCTCTATGTCTACAGAAAACAGCAAGTGCAAGAGCCAAATAGCTTCTGTGAAGCACAGCAGACTTACGAAAATAGGGATGATGGACCTCCGCTCTGAGAGGTTCTCAGCCGCCTGGTAGCCTTACAGACAGCATGAAGAAAGAGAAGTTTGTTTATGCATGTTGGAAAGTAATCAAATGGGGGAGATAAAAAAAAAAAAGAGATTATCATCATCACCTAATCTGGTTACTGCCAATTTTTGCCAACAAAACAAGTCATAGAAAAACTTCATGTCTATCTCTGATTTTGTCACCAGCATACTATTTATGTTTAATAATGCCACTCCACTCTTAAATCAACAGCTGCCACAAGGCAGCACTAGACTCAAAAATACCCGGGTGTTGCGCTGGTGAAATTTCCAAAGAAGCGACTGAACAGTTAGTAGCAGCGGTTATATAATGTGACATAGCCAGTTTCTCATTTCGGAGAGTGACTGCAGCAGAAAAGCAGTCATCAGCTACATTCAGTTCCTAAAACTCACACCTCCCCCAGTTTAGTAGTGTTCAAAAATATGAACAGAACCTAATTATGCTTTAATTCTCTTTTTATTTACCTTCACACTGATTTCTTGTTCACAAAGACAACCGAGAGACAATTGTATTTCAGAACATTAAAAACACAAATTTGGAATTTATACTGCTTTTCTTTAAAAAGCATCAAGTATTTATCACAAGGTTAAAAGAAAAAAGCAAAGTGGGTTGGATTTTTTGGTAAAATGTGTTGAATATAATGAAGTATTTTGCTGTTGGTTAAAAAAACCAGCCTTCCTGGACTAATCCATGTTTAATAATCTTTGTAACCATCCGCAGAATATTTGCACCTAAAGGTGAAAGCTGGGCCACCAGCTGGTAGAAAAGAGCTTTTTGTCTCAGTCTCACAGTAGGTAACTTGGGAAGCCTTCCAGGTTTATTCAACGCTGTAACACTGAGTATGTCTAAACCAGGAACCAAGGCAGAAGTCATGTTCAGAGCTGCAGACATGTGAGCTCATCTTGGCCTCCCTGTGGAAAACTATGACAGGATTTTGAGGGAACTCGAGAGGAGAAGTAAAGGTAGCTGCTTCGCTCATCAAGGCATTGGCAAGCATGTCTTAGGGTCGGAGGGGAACATTGCATTATGAGGCTGCAGCTCAATAGCCTCCAAATAGCTTCAGGCACTCTTTTGACAGTGAACAATTGCTAACAGAACAGAAGAAAGCTGTACTAAATAAATATTCCCCACCTGGAAACGTTCCAGAGATATCCCAGGTATCCTCTTCCATGACATGCCAGTTCAGGACTGGCACACAGGATGGTGTGCCTGGGATGGGGCTGTGGCACCAGGTGACACAGCACTGTGTGATCTGCTTCTCCCCTCCAGTGCAAACCTGAGCACGCATCACCTCTCTCAGACCCTTGTCCTGGTTGCCACAGAGTGTGCAGAAACCCATGAGACAGCCCTGATGTAGGCGGCCAGCTACGTCTCAGGTACTGATTCATTTTATAACCTTTAGACAACTTTACTCACCATGCCAACAGAGGGAAGCGCCATCATCTTCCCTGTCACTTAGGTCACCAGCTCTGTCATTCCGCTCCGTGGTGGTGTTCCACCTTACTCTGACCTCCAGAGTGGCAGGTAGTGCCAAGCACCACCAACTTTGAGTAAACAGGATCATTGTTGTCCACCAGCCCTCTGTTCGTCCTCAACCTGTTATCAGCTCTTCTCTTGCTAAAGCTGCTATAAAAATCCACTGTGATGTCCTTTTGTTTAAAAGCTAACAAAGGCACCAAGAAGACTCATTTCTAAAAGGAAAGAGCCAATCAAAACCATCAAAAGGACACAAAAGAGTCTCTGATAGCAGCTCTGCTAGGGGTGCATAGGTCTGTATGCTCAGCTGCATTTTCTTCCTCTACTTCCCCCTTGGGAAGCCCCAAGAGCAGCAGTGGTGTAGGGCCAGAGATGGCAGTCCTGTGGCTGAACGTGGGGAGAATTCAGGCTGATGTTTGTTTTTCAGGGTTGTTATTTAAGTATACTCAGCTCTGTCAAGTGTCACACAGGAAGCATGAAATTCAAACAATTAGTTCTCGCCTCATGCTACCCAGTAGCCAAACTATTCTTCTATGGTTCTCTGACACTCAATGACCCACCAACAGGTCACCTTTAATCACAAGGCAAAGGAGAGGTCATAACATTGAGTTATGCTGCAAGCAGAGCGCATGACTCCTAATAGGACCTCACACAGACAGGGAGCCTCCTGGGGTGTCCTGGCTGTTGCCTACAATTGTCTCCTGAGAGTTACCCAAAATAGCATTTGTTCTTATAGTTGATAGCTGTGGTAGTGTTAAATACAAAGTCCAGGAGTGGGAAGTGAGGAGATTATATCAGCTTCACATATTCTCCTTAGAGGAATTGAAGGAACTCGACCTGCTTAAAATCATTTTTGCTATTATAACTAATCTCTTCTGAAGTCTCCTCAAGCCCTCATCTCATCAACTTTTTTTTAATAATCGTCATGTTTTCCATGTTTCTAAGCATTACCAGAAGACGCCATAACAAAATACCACATTGTCTCAACTCTTTTTTTGGGATATACAGCAACATAAGCATCAATGAACCAGGAGGGTCTTCTAGGAGCTTTGACAGAAAAGCAGAAATGCTTTGAACCTGAAGTTACAGAAATTAAATATTAACAGCCCAGTACTCGCTACAGATCTGTTTAGGGAAACCTAAGATCCTCATCTATAATTGATGTCTTCTGTAGTGACTCAAACTGCATTTAAGCAAAGGAGAAAAAAAACAAGCTAGGACAGTCAGCCTTGCTTGGATGTGATTATGCTGCTGCAAAGTCTCCTAGAATCATAGAATCAATCACAGAATGCTTTCACTTGGAAGGGACCTTCAAAGATCATCTAGTCCGACCTGCCCTGCAGTGAACATCTGCAACTAGATGAGTTTGCCTGGAGAGAGCCCCATGCAACCTGACCTTGAATGTTTCTGGGTATGGGACACCTACCTCCTCTCTGGGCAGCACAATCCAGTGTTTCATCACCTTCAGTGTAAAAAATTTCTTCCTTATATCTAGTCTAAATCTCCCCCCTTTTTGTTTAAGACCATCACCCCTTGTTCTGTCACAACAGGCCTTGTTAAAAAGACTGTTCCCATCTTTCTTCTAAGTCTCCTTCAAGTACTGGAAGACTGCAAGAAGGTCTCCCTGGAACCTTCTCCAGGCTGAACAACCCCAACTCTCTCAGCTTGTCCTCACAGCAGAGGTGCTTTATCCGTCTGATCGTTTTTGTGGCCCTTCTCTAGCCCCACTCCAGGGTCCATGTCCTTCCTGTGCTGAGGACTCCAGAGCTGGACACAGTGCTCCAGGTGAGGCCTCACCAGAGCAGAATAGAGTGTCATGATCACCTCCCTCAACCTGCTGGCCATGCTTCTTTTGGTGCAGCCCAGGATACAGTTGGCTTTCTGAGCTGCGAGCACATATTGTTGACTCACGTCGAGCCTTTCATCCACCAGTACCCCCAAGTCCTTCTCGGTAGGACTGCTCTCAATCACCCCTGCAGATATGGAAGGTGACTTCAAGTTGTCTCTGTGGGAACTATAGGCTATTTCTGCAGAACTCCTCTGTTGCTGCATGGGGATGGTTTGTCACCCACACAGAACATTTTGTACCATTGAG
Organism: Buceros rhinoceros silvestris; assembly: GCF_000710305.1. Taxonomy (NCBI): domain Eukaryota; kingdom Metazoa; phylum Chordata; class Aves; order Bucerotiformes; family Bucerotidae; genus Buceros; species Buceros rhinoceros. Next base: position 58,635 of record NW_010428638.1, read on the forward strand.
GCTTTGTATTTCTCAGCAGACCACACTTCAGGGCTACTTTTAGAAAGACTGCTGGACTGTAATATACTGCTTACTGTCTCCTCACTATATATTTATACTGGAAACTCCGCAACTTCTGTTGCACTTCTTTGTATCTCAGAAACCAACCTGTGCTAGGCATTTTACAAACAACTATGAAGAGCTAGTTTCCTGCCCAAAGAGAATGTTTACAACAGGGTTTGCTTGAACTTCCAACAGCATACCTGGATAATCAGGCTGGTATCTCAGAGTTTTTTGTGGAGCCTTTCACTCCTCCCTCTTGTTTGTACAGAGGAAGCTCAAAACAGATGAATCCAGAGAGCAGAAGGAACAACTAAAGCTTGATATGTTGCTGAGTCAACAAGAGTTGCTGTGTGTTTGCTCCATCCTTCCCTGTAGCCCATATTGTACATGTAGAATTGGACGCTGGCTGAGGCAGGGAAAAGAGAGACGAGGAGGAAGAGAATCCAGGGGTTTCCTACCAGTTCTTAAAAAAGAACACAACACAGTCTTCCTGGGCCTTCAACTGTGTTCTTATTAACTTTTTCTGAAACAAAGTAAAATATACCTTTTCCAGCAACCTCCTGTTTTTAAGAGAACGTGAACAGCATATGGCACAGAAATTTCTGGTGCTGCAGAGTGTAGATGCAGAGTTTTCTCCCTCCACCACCTCTACACAAATGGGGGAGTCAGCAATTTAAAATCAGTGCCTGAAATGCTGGGCTGTTTTAGTATCTATAGGAGGAACGGCGTGCTAGAGGGAAATAGTCAGAGGGAAAG
>NW_010428638.1:59507-61519 GCF_000710305.1 Buceros rhinoceros silvestris
GGAAAGAGAGAGAGTCCTCCAGTTAGCACTGAACCCCTGTTCTGAACCTCCTCCTAAAGAAGTCCCTGTCACTCTGCTGGTTACATGGATTTGCTGAATCTCTTGCTGAGGCTGAAGCTGCCCTTACTGAGTACCCCAAAACTCCTGGGTATGCATTCAAAAGCCTCTCTATTGCCCGATTTTAATTGCATGTTGTGATTTTTGCAGCATGATCATTCATTTCTTCCATTGAGCTGTACCACCATTTTTCAAGAGCTTTTAAAATGCATAAAAAAATTGATCAAGAGGATCAACACTTTTTGTGGTAACATGCAATTTCTGCTTAATCAGTAGTCTCATGGATAGTTAGATGTATGTAAAGTCTGCAGGTTGACTGAAGGATTAAGGTCCTTAAACTGTCTATTCAATGGCTTTCTAACCGAGCTTCCTACTGAGAAAAACTTGGGAAGTAATAACTTAACCCAAGTGAGTCACTTTACTGGGAAAAAAAGTAACTGCTTCATAAACGCCTATATTGCATCTTTTACATTCAGCTGGAGAAACAAACTTCAAGCATTCCAGAGGAAAAGAGCAAGAGAAATTCCTCCTACTCATTCTGGTCTTGTTCCTGATGCTAATCAAATACATCATGGCATGGACATTTGAAGGACATTTGAAGTTTGTATACTGATATTTTAATCAAAATGGTATTTCTGTATTTGAATTCAAACTCAGGCTTGGATTAACCTGAGTGGCAGTAAGGCAGGCTGCCTCTCCACATCTCAACTCCATAAAAAGCTCCTTTCAGCCAGGCTTAACAACATTGGAACAAAACAGAGTGATATGAAAGTAAAAAGCAATACCAATAGCATACCTAACCTGGTTTTAAAAAGCACAAGTCCACCACATTCCAGAAGAGCACTGTAACCTAGGTGTACATGCAGACATGTACATGAACACATATATAAGGAACATAAGCAGTGCCAAAACTTAGGTTTCCCTCAAGCCCACCGAACCCCCAGATCTTCCCATTCTTGTTAAACCTGCACAGCTGTGACTTTCCCCTGGCATGTAGATTGAAAGATGTCTTTTGGTTCGGCATATTTTCAGTTTGGGGATGATGACCCAGAGACTTGCTCTCTCGTATGAAAATCACGGGATTGATCTTCAAGAGCAGTTTCTAATAATTCATGGTAATGTTTTTGGTAATTCATAATGCTGCAAAAAGCCCGATAATCCCAGTTTTTCTGATTGAGGGAGTAGTATGAACTGTATACTCACTGAATATACCAAAAAAGGCCAGCTCACTAAATAATTCTGTATTCGTCTTGCTGTGAGATCTTGGGGCACATTTGGAGCGAATGTTACCAACAAGTATGTCCCTGTTACTGTCAGTGTTCCTCCTTCAAAGAAAAGCACACATTATTTTGTTAATACAATATTAGGTAATCATGGTCATCCTTGCTCTGCAGCTGATTTGGAAATTGTTTCTAGAAGAAAATTTAAGTCCGTTTAATCAGATTTGGGCTTAAGTAATTGGGTGGCCTTGCATTTGTGGTCTTATCCAGCGTAATTTTTATTAAAGACTCAAAGGATTTTGGAAATATGAAAAAACCCTGTCAGTAAAGCCTTATGAAAGATGGTTCCAAGTCAGCAATGCATTTTCAAATATTCTCAATTTTAATACCAAGTGTATGACAAAGGGGAATCAATCCTTTGTGTTTCTCACAGGCACAAAGTCGGTTGCGTAAACTCATCCTAAGCTGAAAAGACAAGTTGCTTATGGAGGCAGACAGCTGGATCACTGACCAGTGAGTAAATAAACGTAACTCCCCAAAAGTCAGTGTGGCCACAGAGATCTGCACCAGCTATGGACCTGCCCTGCAAACATCAGGCAGGACATGTATGTTCCAGTCCAGTGCTTATGCGAAGCTGTCATGAAGCCAGTATTTTGGCTGCTCCCTCTTGTATTTGCAGACCTATGAACTGTTTTATAAAAGGGTGATTTGCAAAAGACTGTTCAGCCATTAGGG
>NW_010428639.1:0-27176 GCF_000710305.1 Buceros rhinoceros silvestris
GCTGGCCGTGGTGTCAGTGGTGCTCAGCTGTCCTTGTGCATGGGGCCAAAACTCTGTTCCTTTTAGAAGTGGGACCTGTTAGGGCTTTTTATTTATGTAGTTCTGGGGCTTTAACCGTGCCTCTTCCCCGTGTTCCTCTTAACAGTCCTATTCTTTCGATGGGATCTGAGCAGATGTTGCCCTGTTCTGGTAAGTAGTGTTTGCCTCCTACCCTGCTCCCCATTTCCCCCAGGTTTTTGCATTGAAGTCGCTCCCTCTTCTGTTCATTGTTTTAGGGAATGTCGTTTTATCAACAGATGAGACCTTGTGTTCTCTCGCATCTCTGTGTACAGGCAACTGATTTCTTTCCTATTCATGCCCACAGGCCAGGGGATGAGGGGGGAGCTTGTAACTCTTGCAGACTTCAAGTCTTCTGTGTGCTTCACCTCTTTGTTTTCTTATGTGATGAGCCCGTGTAACCGTGTGCGGTAAGACTTTTCTTGAGAAGAAAAGAGCTTGTCTAGTGAATCACGTCAGGCAGTGCTGAGTGTAGTGGTGTACAGCTTGGCTTTCTGCTGGATGTAAAGGCATGTGTAAATGCCTGGGTGAGCCCACTGGGCAGGGATGGGAGTGTGACTTGAAGGAGCTACAGCAGGTTTCTTGTAATACCTGTCGGGCTCCAAGGTTTAGATAAAGGGCTGAGGTATCTTTTGTCTGTTACTAAAACTGTAGCATTTGGAAATCAACTTTTTTGGTGGAGGAGAAGGAGTTTCTGTGAAGGAGTGAGGGGAGGAAGCTGACATCTGTTTGCTTCGGCTGTTATGGGTCACAGTGGTTTTGGGAGGTAGAAAAAGTGCTTTCTTTTATAGTACAGGAAATACTTTGAGCTATAAGTGTTGAAACTTTCTGCAGATAAGTTTCAGAGGCAGCACTTGGGATTCTAAAAAGCTCCGGCAAAAGGGTTTCTGTGTGCCTGCTTTGGAGTTTGGGGAGTAATGCTGAGCAGTGGTGGGTTTTTAAACGATTGAACTAAAAGGTGCTCTTGTCCCGCTTCAAATTGTTGGAGTGAAATAGTGAGACTCAGGGTTAGTTCTCTTGCTGGTGGTGTAAAGGAACCTGTCTAGGATACTGTTAACATCCATTACAATAACTGCCTGCACCAGAAATTACAATATCAGCGTTAGCCTGCTCAGGTGACGTGCTGTGCAAGCCCCAAGGGATACCAGGTAGGCGGGACGGGTCAGCTTGATTAAAATGTCCATGGAAAAAAAGTCCATGCATAGCTGGAGGAGTTGGAAATGGAGCATGCCCAAGCTTCTGAAAAGAGAGGCTACAATATTTTATCTCACATCTCATTCCACCTACGTGCCACCCAGGATGGTGGAGAGAAGTATGTTGTCAGCCTGCAAGAGTGGGAGGAACGTGGCTGTGCAGTGCTTTGCTGGCAGTTAACCCATAAAACAGGAGTAATATAAGGAGAAGGGTGGTGTTGGGCTGCCGGCGAAACGGAAGAAGGAGTTGTCTCCGCGCAGTGAACGGGTGGATCTGGGTCGGCATGCAGCACACAGTGTGGGATCTCCTCACCTGCAGAGGTCAGCGGGATGTGCTCGTGCTCCGGTAGCTCCTCCGGGGATGTGTAACTGGATACGATGAGGTGTGGCTCTGCTGCTTGGTATCGGTGGTGTTTTCTGGAGCGTGTGACTCCACACAGTGCGTGAGTGCTTATTGAACAGTGTGAGCTAGAATGAAGAGTCCCCAGGCTTACACAGGCCCTTCTGTCATAGTCTCTTTCCTTGGCTGCATCAAGGTCGCCCAAGACATGTTTCTTTCAAAATAAGCTGCTAAGTACGGGATTGTCTAAGCTGTAATGTGCAACTCTCTGTGTTTGGCTTGAGTGGCTGGTGCTGTAAAGATAACCTGTTGGATCCCATATTGAGAAATGAGCTTTGTGATGTACAGTTCCTCCCCTCTTCTAGATACTAGTGCTGTAACTTCCCAGTGCCGTCAGGAGAACTTCAGGAATACACGTAGTGCTCAGCTCGCGCTGTAGTTCCTCTGAATTAACTGGCTTGTTCAGAGAACTGTTTCTTTATCTTTGTGGTGCTTCAGCATCTCAGGGTGAGTGAAAGCTCTACAAGTGCAGGAGTGCCGCTTCAGGAACGTGGAATACTGACTGTTCCTGAGGCTCGCTGTGCTCCGTGGAGACCTCGACTACCAGAGCATTACACTTCTGCCTTGGCTGTGGTAATCCTGAGCGGTGTGGGACTGCCGTATCCAGACCGGGGTGTTCCTTGGCCTGTGTGTCAGCCTCTTGTGTCTGCTGCTGGTGGGGTGGGCAAAGGTCACACACTACAGCATTGTTTGGAGTCAGTTGTCCTCATTGGGGATGTAGTTAGTAACAGAAACAGCCAAGACTTTGTCCCCTTGCTTTGGGGTGAGTGGTGGAGGACTGACAGACCGTACTTGAAACCATAGAAATCTAATTGTAAGCTAGAGCGTGAGTGGCCCAGACCTGTTCTTCCCCTTGGCTGATTAATGGCTTCTGGCAGTAGTGTGAAGGAGGTGAACACCGACTGGCTGTAGTGATTCCAGAGGTCATGCTTTATCCTGCGAGGAAGGCCTCGAGTCAGGCCCTGCTGGTGGGAACTAGAGAGAAGAACAGCCAGTAGTAGCTGGGTAGAAGCATGGCGTTATCTGATTGAAACTGTCGTGTCTTCACCTTCTCCGTGTTACGAAGCGTCTGGATTGTTGCTCTTTTCCTCCAGAAGCCTCGTTCCTCCGTGGGGTGTTAACGCTGAAAGTGGCTGCTACGAAGTAAACTTGGTATGATCCAGTTTGAAGCTTTTCTGAAATTGGGGTGTGTGTGTATAGATGCATGAGTGAGGCAACTAATGCCATTGTAATAGGTATGGTGTAGGTGGTGGAACTGTTCCAAACTCTAAGGGCGGGGGGAGGAAACCTACACTCAGAAAAAGGCTGCCAGAATAGGTGGTTGTTGCCCTTCCTTGGGAGAGCTGATTTTCGGAACACTTGAAGCTGGCTGGCCTTTAAGTGATGTTGCAACTAAATTGTACAAGCTGCTGTATTGAAGCATTAGCACTTCTGGAAAAGCTCGCGGGATTCTAGTGGAACTTAATTGTGTAGAAATTAGTCTCTTTTTCCTCCTGACTGGGAATGAAAAGCTGTAGAGCAGCACTGAGACCATGGCTTGGGGCAGGCTGGCGGACAAACTGCTCGACGGTTAGCACTTCTGGAAAAGCTCGCGGGATTCTAGTGGAACTTAATTGTGTAGAAATTAGTCTCTTTTTCCTCCTGACTGGGAATGAAAAGCTGTAGAGCAGCACTGAGACCATGGCTTGGGGCAGGCTGGCGTACCTGCTGGTCGTGGAACGTGTCCTTTAAGAGCAACTAAACCAAAAATACTGAATTGCAAATACTTTAAAATGTAACTTTGCAGTTTAGTGGACAGAACATCACAGAATGAAGCCGTAGAGAAGCACTAGTAGGTGAAAAGCAAAGCAAGTTGTCTTTGTCCTCGCTCAGCACATCTGCCTGTTCTCGGTGTTTGCTGTGATGGGCTGACTAGCCCTGGTGAAAAGGCAGTTGGGTGTGCTGGTGGCAGCTTTCACCGGAGGTGCTGATCTAGCTGGTGCTTTTACTGACTAATGTGACATCAGTTCTTCATCAAACTATTCTGCAGCGTATGACTAGCATGGTAGTGGTCACCTTCAGGGCTTTTAGCTGTTGTCTAGCTTGTGAAGCATGAGAACTCACGCTAGTTGTGAAGCTTAGCTTGGAGAATTGTCCTGTCACCTACAGGTTAGCTTGGAGCAAGAATGAGATCAGAAACCTGGTGCTTGTCCCTGGCTACTCAGGAGGAGCTGGGCCTTGAGAAGGGCAGTCCGAACACACCACCAGCCTGACTGTTACAGTTCCTCCTCCAGAGCTGTAAGAGGCCACGTTCAAATGTTTGATCTTCTGAGGCTGGTTGGTAAGGCAGGCTGGGCCAGAACACGGCCTAGGAGACTGCGGATGTCCACGCAGGAAAGACTTATGTGCTGCTGCTTGAACTTTGAAAATTTGACTGCCATCTTCCCTCCTGTTGCGTTGTGGGTCTCAGGCTGCATGTTCCACGCTCCCTCCCATTTGATTTTAGTCTAGACATTCCTGCGTTTTCAGCAGGGTGATGGTTTCCACAGGGCTGGATGGGGCTTCTCCAGAGTCTCCTCTAGCGGGGTGTCCGGGGTGTTCTGCTGGGAGAATAGGTGGAAGCCTCCAGTGTGAGGAGAGCTGGAAAGCTCTTTTGCTCTGTGGGCAAGCACACGAATATCAAAGCTCTTTTAGTTCTGTATTTTTTATCTTCTGGCAGTTTGGAAATAAGAATTGAAAAAGTTTTTTCACTCTAATCTCAGCTTCCTCCTTTTCAAGAAAGCAACTTTGTCAAAGTAAGTTACTACCTGTGTCTGCTTCTCCCATGCTGCGAGTACACCATCCCCACGGATACGACTGCTACCAAAGGCTCTCTTGTTTGTGCTCTTACCCTATTTTAAGAGTGTGGAATGATTTTCACCAGGGAAACCCGGTGAAAAGCAATACATCATGCTTGAACTCTAGATCGAATGCCTGTCCATGTGGTGAGGGCTCTTGTGTATGCAAGTCTAATAGTCTCTATTTGTGATCGTTCTGGTGCTGTACGAGGTTTAGTTCCTAGAATATGTAGCCAGTAAGCGGGGGAGTAACGCACCGCAGGTTGGATTTGTGAGGGCAGACTGCTGCACTGCCATAATTAAGTCTTTGTAGTTTTTCTTTCTGATAGCAGAGATTTATGCACCGGTATAGACATTATTTATAGAAACACTATTAGAACAGTTTTCTGTTGCCCTTTTGTGGGCCTCATTTGCTTCTCCAACTTTGGGACTGGAAACTAGGGCTATAATCAAAGCATTAATTCTGTAGTGCTACCTGAAAGGACAGAGCTTCAGGAAGAAATAAAAATAGTACCCTTTTCCCTGTGCCTTAAGAAGGGTTTGACTCCTGGATCAGCCGGGAAAGGGCAGGATCTTCACAGACCAAAACCTCCAGTGCAGCTTTCCCTGCTCCTGACAGTATTGGGGTAAGCTGCCCCCAGCCGCCTGTGGGAGGAGAGGGCAGAAATGCTGCTCTGCACGCTGAAAGGTGTGGGCTGAGATGGAGTCTGGGAGGACAAGGTGCTCCTGGTTGTCTTTGGCTGCCCTAGGAGAGTGGAGCAAAGGCAGGAGCTGCTCACAGTGTTTGCTATCTCCCAGCTCACTCCTGTGAGGGGCTGATGTGGCTCACAAGCCTTCCAAGTGCTGGGAGTGTGACTCGTCAGTTTCCCTGTGCTTTGACTGTTCTGTGCAAGTAGGGTGCTTATTTTGGGGGGAGTGGTGTGGGGTGTGTGTGTGGTTCTATTCAGCCAGATTTCAGAAAATAGATAGATCTGATTTTTCCATGGGCCTTTCTGTCATGTAAGGTTTAGTACATCATAGGTCAAGGGTAGACTATGAGGATTTTGGTTTCAGTTCTTTGGTTGCTAGAAACCATAGTTGAAACTGTGGAAGAGTTGAGTGAAACTGAAAGCTGAATTAAATTATAACCAAAAACCTGAGCACCCGGAGATCAGGAACAATTTTATTTGTGCCTACCATAACTGCTCATGACTGTGGAGTCTTAAAACCTTTCACACCCCGCAGCAGATGTGACCCAGGTAAGACAACTTGCAGCACTTTTCAAGTGAAGCCTCAATTTTGTGGTTCAGATTTCCCTGGAGTTTCCTGCCTGGTAGGTAGAAGGGGAGCAGCAGCCTGACTCCCCTTTTTTTTCTCTGCAAATACATCAGGAAAGGCAGTCAGCCAGTTGCTGTGGCTGTCTGATTTCATCTCTTGTAGCCCTGATTGACCTAAATGTGTACCTGGGAAAGCCTTATTTACTGCATTGCTATCTGTAAGCTTGTAATTGCAGTCATTGCAACCTAAACCCGAGATCAAATGAGAGGCTGTGAAGTTCTGCTGTTGGTAATTACACTGTTCATTGCATCCTTGATAGGGTGTTTGCTTCGATCTTTTCAGGCCTAGTTCTGGGTTTGCAGCTGGAAACTGCCCTCAGTTTTACTTGCCTCCAGTCCTCAGTGTCTTCTCGAACTTTCAAAAGTACAGTTATCAAAGCTGACTGCTACTGTTCTGTGGGTTCTCTGGAAGCTCAGGCTTTTGAAATACTCATCTGTCTCCTCACGAAGAGCAGATGAGCCAGAGTGAGAGGCTATGAGAAGAAATCTTGCCTGCCGTATGGCAGAGCAGCTTTGCTGAAGAATTCCTGTGAGGCCCTTGCTCTGTCCATTCTGCTGTCAGTTTGCTGTGGTCTGACTGCAGCAGAAACACCTTTCTGAAGTGCTGTGAGCTGATGAGAGCTTTGATTTTATTATTCTGAGTTGTCCTTATTTTTTTTCTCCACTTCTGAGAACAAATACGTTTGTGTAACGTAGGCGTTACTGAACTCTTGATCCAAGAAACCTGACTGCAGTGTCTAAGCAGATGGCACTTCTGGGTTATTTTGATCCTTTTCCTTTAGTAGTTGGAAGCTGAAAGCAAAGTGTTCTTCATGGAAACTTGCGAGCTTATTGCCTCTGCCTGCAGCCCTCTTCTACCCTTCCAAGCACTGCATGTGGGGTTTTTTAAGAGTGCCTAAGCTTTTCATCAAATTAATGACTAATCCTTATCAAACAAGCATTCATCTCTACAATTTAAGGCTTCCTGTTCTGTAATTGCTCCGTGAGTGGTGGACATCCTAGTCATGCGTACATTGGAGAATTCAGATTCTTAATTTTCTCTCACTGCTGGTAGCAGGAATTTGCTGTGAACGGGGCATTATATTCTGGTTGGATACCCATTATAATTAAATTATCATCTTTGTCTCTGTTCAGTGAACCTTGCTTTGAGTAACTTCCAAAAGAATGCACCTTTTTTTATACTTTGGGAAAATCTAAACTCTGAGAAAAGGAGGAAGATGGAACAAGGTAAATAGTTTGAGGTCTGCCAGGCTTTCCTTGTAGGTTTGGCTACAGGATTATGGTCAAGGCATAGTTGTTTTCTAATGCAGAATACAATAGCTTGCTTGTTTTCTTTTACTCTGGACTGGAATCTCTTAATCCCTTCAGACTCAAGCATGAGTATCACATGATTTGGAGGTGTTTGGTTAGTGTACTCCACTGCTGCAGAGCATCCCTGTGCATAACAGATGAGTAAACGGCAACTGTAGAGAGAAGCCACATGGAAATTTTCAGTTTTGAGGATCCACGTCTAAACATTTTAATGTTTATTTATTGCTGGGTTAGGGTTTTCTTATGTTCTGACAAAACCAAGGGGGACTATGTGGTCAGTGAGGCTTCTAAGGAGATCAGATTTCTCCTCTGAAACTCCTAGTTCCTGATGAAAAGGACCGTAGCTTCCCTAAGCCAATAGTAAACCTGTGTGTTCAGCGTTCCCACAAATGCTCAGACAGATGTTAGGGTATTTGTGTGGAAACTTCTTGCAAGAGCACTGGTGGCACAGCTAATCATAGGATTCTTTCAATCTGTGACCATCTGGGACATCAGCAACTATATAGTGTATAAGTAATACTCGTAAACCTTTGTTAAAGTGAAAGAATAATAAATATTCATTAGCGGATAATTTCAGAAATCAGTAGCTTCTTGTGCAGCCCCATAAGGGTGCCAGCGTGGCTGGTCACTGTCACGGTGCTCTTCCCGCCTTCAGTTCTGCAGGCTTCAGTAGCTGAAACTGGAACATCTTCTGCATGTTGGACTGAGATTTTAGCTCTGGAACAACAGGAGGAGTGCTGGTGCTTGATGAGGGTAACTGCTGAACACCCCTCCAGTGAGAGGGCTGGGTCTTGTAAAAGAAAATTCACTGAAATGCTGGAATACAGCAGTGAATGGTATGGATGGTAAAAACCCCCGTGATTTAGAAGCTGCAGATCTGGCCTCTTGGTGCTGCTTTTGCAGCATTGGGTCTGTTAAGCACAAGATCCCCGGTGCTTTGCCTGGAGTAGCTTCAGCAGCTGAAGCCTCTGCTGCTTGCTGAGCTGTTTCACTCCCCTCAAAAGACACGCAGAAGTGAGTGGGGAGCTCAAGTCGTGGCGGCTCTATGCCTCGCTCACTACTCCAGGCAGGTTATCTGTTGCTTCTCAGGGGTTGACTGGTAGGCTGGTTTAAGAGCTTTCAATTGCTCGGTTGTTTGAACTCCTCCACAATATTATTGTGCAGACACTCCTTCCTGTGACCTTTGGAAAGGCTGGCTATGACCTAACAGCGGAAGGGTCTAAGGATGGGAATTCTTTAGTAATTCACTGAGGAGGGGAGAAAATCAGCGCCAGACCTGCTGTTGTAATCGCATTGGAGTAGGAAGCAGTCCAGAAAGCGGCTTGATGCGCTGTGGAGGGTGGTTGGGTGTGTTGCTGTCGCTGTGCTGGGGTGGGTGTGGTGTGGCGCTTGTGGGGAGGGCTCAGCCTGGGGGCTTGTGGACAAAGGGTGAGAGGATTTTGCTTGACTTGACAAGTATAAGATTGGTGTATCAAGGACAATAAGAGCTAGGAGCTAGTCATTGCTTTCACATTTGAAGAGGAGTTTTTTCACAAGCTGTTTGTATAAGGTGCAAGTTTAGGTGCTCCCGTCCTTTCTGAGGGTCACACCCTGAGCGCAGTCCTATTAAAATTAATGGTGCTGTTGCATCATCCCTTACTGCCCTCTGCTCAGTCAGCACTGCGGTATGAAGACTTTTCCTCTTGCATAAGATGACTTGCCCTGCTTGGGGAGGAAAGTCTGGTCTGGGTTAAGATCTGCTTAACTGGAGCTCACTAAAATGCAAAGGGGGAAGGTATACCCTAGGGTCAGTGCAGAGGCAGCTTGTTGAGCTGAACAAAGTTCTGGCCCACTGAAGGGTAAGTTCCATGCTGCTGTGCCCTGTAGCTTATTTTTCTAAATATCGTTTTGAGTTGTTGTCCAGCTTTCTAAAATGGTTTAGCAGTGTGTGGCTGTCCGAGACTGGACCAGTGCTCGCACAGAGGCGGTGATTGTCTGGCCAGCCCATGCTGACTGCAGTTTCTCCACAGCTTCTAGCATACTTTTTGCTCCTGGACTCAAATGGTTTGGCATTCTAATTAGAGACCTGATAGGGCTGAGCCTCATGAGTTTGAACGTGTTTCAGGAGCTCCAGAATTGCAATATGGCTTAATCTACCTCGTCTCCTTTCAATTTCTGAGTATTTATAACAACCGTTATTGGTTTTTCTGGTTCTTCTGACAAAATCCCATTTTTCAGTCTCTCCATAAACACTTGCTACCATGTGTCAATCCCAGCAGATGAAGCAGTGTGGTAGTTAAGAATAATTTATCTAAAAACATGTTGCCGATCCAGTGACATTTGTTATTGAGCTAAACTGACTTTGCTTAGCAAAGGCAAGGAGCAGTAAGTGAGAACGTGCCTTGCCTGAAGAAGTCTGTCTTAAGTGACTTGTATCTTGAAAAGGGTAAGAAGAGACTTAAGGTTTTTGTGGAAGAATTACCCTATTAGAACTAAGCAGGGGGACTGGGGAGACTCTGGTTACATTTACAGTTTAAATGCCTAATGCCAAAACCCCTCCACAACCTGATTTATGAGCTTAAACTGCACAATTTTTATACTGGCTCTTGCCAAGACAACTAAAGAATTCCCGGAGCTCGTTTGAATTTCCAGGCAGGGTTTGGAGCACGATAGCTGCTCCTGCAGGTGCGGAGAACACTCGGGTCTGTTCAGGTAGGTAGGGGAGTCTCGGTGGTTTTATTGCTGGCAGGATTTTTGAGGAGCCTGAAGACGTTGCTGTGAAGCCCGTTTGCGGCGCAGTGGCGGACGTAGCCAGCTGGATGCCTTAACAGCTTGTGAAAGGTCAGCTTTGGAACTTCACAAAGTGAAGAGTAAACTGAGGGTGCAGCACCTGTTTTCTAGAATTCCAAGCCTCCTGTCTGACTCTGGAAAAGTTAAGATGAAGAACAGGGTCTCTGTGTGGGGTTGGGGTTAAGATCTGCTTAACTGGAGCTCACTGAAATGCGAAGGGGGAAGGAATACCCTAGGGTCAGTGCAGAGGCAGCTTGTTGAGCTGAGCAAAGATTGATTGTGGTAAAACAACTTAGTGCGTCTATCATGTTTGCAAAAGAAAACAGTCAGCACCGTATTTCAATAGCAATTAGTCAGGTTTTGCCATTGTAGTCTCCCCCAGGTAACTACACCAAGTGTTGAAAGACTTGATGTAGCAGAGTTTGTACATGTTGAAACAAATATGATGTCTTGAAACTCGTCTGGAGATCCAGCTGCTTGTTACTGACTTCTAAAGAGCACCTTTACCTGTAACCCCTCAAAAATCAGTGCTGGTGGCTTAATTACGTAGATTTTTTTTTTAATAATGCTTTCACCAGAACCCATGGGGAGTTCAAACACCACACAGGTAGTTTATTGCATGTAAGAATGTGGAAGAGAAAGTTGTGAATCTTTCCCTGCAGCTGGGGATCTGTAGGTCGTGCTGTGACTGACAGCTCCGCTGCTGCATGGAGTTCAGAGCATCTTTGCCATGTTACAGAACTTTTGTTGCCTGGTGCTCATTGCTCCTCCAACACAGAGCTTTTTGTAACCTTTAAACTTTAAGTGTAGGGTAGGACTTTAGCCTGTTAAAACCTGCAGTTGTTTAAAGAGTGAGCTCCGTGCTCACCTATGTCCTACATCTCCAGATCTCGGTTATTTGAATACCAAGGTGTGTGTCACTCTAAACTTACTGGGGAGGTAAGCTTGTCCTTTAACAGAAAGAAGGGGATGTGACCTGTAGCTGACAATCGGCTATGCCTGTCCTGTTACCCCTCTTTCATCTTCATTGGAACTTCTAAATGAGGATTTAGGAGTTGGCCTGCTGGTGAGTTTTTGCTGTGAAATCCTAGCGATCTGTCCAAGTACCTCTGAGGTGAAGAGTGTCTGACTTCAGCTTTACCTGAGAAGTGATGTATTTTATGTTGCATCTGTCGATTTTACGAACTTTCTCTTTGGGGCGGAATGGGGAGAAGTCCTCGCTAATGTCTCACCTGACCAAAGTAGGCTGGGTATATGGAATCTCTTAAAAATGAAGTGCTTGCTGATGGAGTATGTTGAATGGAAGGGTGTGAAGGCTTTGCCCCTGAGGTAAGGAAGAAGTCTTCTCTTATCTAGTTAGGTTTGCCCTACTTCTAAGCCTCCCTTCAAAAATTCAGTGAGAAGTTAGCAGATTTTCTGTGTAAAATAGCAGGCTTGACTTTCTATCCTTTCTTAGTATTTTGAGATAGCTTGGTGTAAAGCTTCAGCAGAAATGTTGCTCAGACAGAGCTGGTGGGATGGGAGTTAAGGTGAGTGAAGTTCACAACTCAAATGTGGTTCTTTCTCTTCCTTCCAGTATTTTAACTCCTTGTCACAAGTGATGCAGTGTTCCATGCAGACAGATTGAGGTGGAAATCTGCAGCTTAACCTTTTTGTTGTGTCAGCCCTTTGCACCTCCTGAGTTTAACTTGCAGCCTTAGTGCCATGTTCAGCGTGACAAGCCTGATCAAGGTCTGAAGGGTGTTTAACATGGTGCTTCTTGTCTAGGGTGGCTGCAAGTAAAGCATTTCACAGGTGCTTCTGCAGTGCTGTTGTGCTTCTGTAGGTAAACTGGTCCCAGTCCTAAGGGTCTGGGACCTACAACAGCCTTCTCTAGGTGGAGTGCTGCTGCTGTGCTGTCACCTAGGGTAGGTGTGGAGTGATACGCTGCATTGTGGATCGTGGAACTTTGGGGGTAAGGCTACTGCCTGCCTTACAGCACCGGGGGCATGGGCTGGGCTTTGGGGACAGGAAGGGCTGGTTGCTGACAGGGCAGTTGTTACTACTGGCGTCAAATTATTCCTCAGAAATGCAGCTCCTGAAACTGTTCTGTATCGCAGTTAAATGGAGTTTCAACATGTCACCCACAGAACACGCAGCTCTCCGTGGGTCTGGCACCAGGTCATGTACCTGCTCTTGTACTCAGGATTTATGTAGGAAGTGGAAGCAGATGCATTCCTTTTTCTCAGAACCATTTAATTAATTGTTAACTGACACGGTTGAGTTGCTCAGTTTTGTTTAGTATTTGTGGTAAGATTTGATAAGTTACTTGATAAATACTCACGTGTTTTCCACAGATAAAATGTGCTTAGTCCTTGTGGGTTATGGAGTGGTGGGTCACTGGATTTGTGAATGTTATGGTGGCTTTGTATTTAATTCAGTAGCGAGAATTAATGCACTGAAACTTCATATGGGGAAGTTATTCAGTAACTGTTTTCATCACTGGGCTGCAAAAAATAATGCTGCGAACTGAGCAAGGTTAACTGAAAAATATTCAATGTATGTATTTCAGAGCCTTGTCTTAAAGGTAGTAGAACCTTCACTGGAAACTGTGCTCGAGCAGACGTTCCTGCTGGCTCTAACAAGACTAAAATGTTGTTGTTTAGTACCTCTGCAGTTAGGTCCTCTAGCTCTTATATCTGAGCTTTTGTTTTCTCTTGACTGGAAGCTCGCTGTGGTGCTGACAAGGCATGACTTGCCTCAGCCCTCTCCAGGCAAACGGAGCACGTGCAGTGCTCTTTGCTCTGGTGTGGGTTACTCCAGAGTATTGGCAGCTCTCTTTGTGAGCTCGTGTGTCTGTCTGGGGGGTAGAAGCTGCTCTGCCAGCACTTCTGATCTAGTTTTGATTTGTAAAGATCTCCAAGGTAGAAACAGAAAGCACTCTGTCCTGGCTACTCTCAGGAAGAGGGACACTTGAATCACTCTAGTTGTCTGTCCGCTTCTTTCTTGGCAGGTGGCTGTTGCTGAGGGAAGCATGTTGTTTTGTAGACGTTGCCGCCACTGTGGGAGTTCAAAGGCTTTCATCTATAGGGTGAGCATCTCATGCTGGCAATTTCAAATGAGGTGCCTGTCTGAGCAGTTCCAGGTTCAAACTCATCAGCATAAGTCAGTGAAACTTCTCTGGCAGCTGGTAGCCCTTCTGTAAAATAAGGCTGTGCCGGGGCTGAACGTGCGTGCTGTCAGATCCCTGATGCTGTACCTCCTCTCCCTCTGTTGAATGTCTGAAGGTACTTCTGATCAGTGTAGAAGCAGCTTGAGAGAACAGGTATCTCTGGGGTTTTGGTGGGCTCTCCAGAGAATCATTCATGTTTATTTATGCTGTATGGCTGAGAGTTGAAGTCTGACAGAATATCCTGGAAATACTCTGCCAAGGTTCTACTTCGTTCTTTATTAAACCATTCTTCATTGCTATTCCCGAGTGTCTAGATACAGTAAAAGGTCTGAGTCTTTACCTCACAGGGTAATTATCGTGGTGCCATTTTCTAAAGCTCTGATCATTAGGGCTTTAAATTTCCGATGCATATTCGAGCTGTGTAAATTCCCCTGATGCTTGCTGGCAACTCTGAAGTATTCACTTTATCTAGAAGTAGCTGAGCTTGGTTTCCTACTGTTTATTTCTTGCTTTTCCTGTTTCTGTTTGCGTTTGCCTTCGTGAAGCAATAATAATTAACTGGAGTTATCATATTGGGAGAACAAACCAATAACCATAATGCAATAAGCATTATTGCCACTTCCTGGTAATGAAAATTCCTACTTGATTTAATTTTTAAGCTTTGAGAAAGTAGTGGTGGTGATAGAACAACTTTAAGTGACTCTTGCTGAGGTAGATACTTAGTGCTAGCAAAAGCTAGGGGGGGTTGTAGGAGGAGTTGTGGTGGCTTTATAGCTGTTGAAGGTGACAACTGTATGTTAGGTCCACATAGGAAATGTCTGATGAGCTGCTTGTTCTTCGCACTTGAACCCCAAACAATGTGCTGTGCAGTGTGTTTTTAATTGCTGATGCTTCCACAGACATCTGGGTGACATTGTTTGCTTCCTTCTGGTGATTCTGTCGATGTATTTAAGCTGAAAACAGTGGCTTTAAGGACACTTGGGTATTGCTGTTCTGACCGCCACCAAACCACGCAGCTGAATCAAGCATGTGTCTGTCTCTTGACATGGATATCCAAAACAAGGAATATCTGCTCACTCAAAAGAGATGAGGTCAGGCACAAAACCTGGCTTTAGGCAAGAAAAATCATACAGAAGGTCTAGGGCAGTTTGGTGTACAGCTGGTGTGGCTATGGCATGGAAGATACTTCCAGGAAAGATTAATCTCTTCTGGCTGAAAAGCTCTGAAGAACTTTGATGCCTTGTGTAAGGGCTTCTCTGACTCTGGGGGATGTAAGCACGTGGTTAAGCTTAAAGCAGTATCGCTGCACCAGTCAGAATTAAGGCTTCCAGCCTCACGTGTGAGGGATCAGTTCTGCCCCGTTCCCCTCTCATGGCATAGCATCCCAGACCGGTTCCTCACCTCTGTGTGCTGCTGTGCTGACTTTTGGGCGCTGCTTTCAGCAATGCAGGCAGAGGCAGGGCTGTGTGCTCTGACTGCTGGGTAAGCACTGGCGTAGAGGTGACTCCTCAAAGATCGGGCACTGCCTGTGAGGAGATGCCGTTCACTGGCAGAGCTGGGTGGTCGTGCTGGTCCATACCAGTTCACAAGCTTCTAGTATAATAGAAACTTGCCCCAAAGCCAACTTTTGACAGTTTGTTACTGAATTTTCTAGTAATTCTAGAGATACTGCCATGGGATTAGGAGTCTGTCTTAAATAGAGATATTTTGAGCAATTATTGAAGAATTTAAGATGAATGTGTCTAGAACAATAGTGGTTTTGGAGTCTAGGATACTTTAACGGTGTTATGGAAGCTCGCGATAGTATTCACAGCTGCCTCACTGCACTTCAGTGTTGTGTTCTTAGTCAGTGTGACGCCAGGACTCGGCTTTGTGCACATCTTACTTGTGCACACTCTTGGGAGGGTGACAGACCAGCACGTGCTGGGCTTGAAGGTACAGTTCGCGGTATGTGTCTCTTGGTACGGTTTGCAGGCTGTCCAGAAGGGACTGTGAGCTGCAGCTTATGGGAAAACCTGGCTCCTTTAGGAGAATTCATCTCCATTTCTGCAGTCCCTGGAGAGAGAACCACGCACAAAGCTTGTGTTTGGCTCTGCCGTTGTCTTTGACAAGTCAGGAAGATGGTTCTGCTCTTCCATCTGCATGAGAAGGCCATTGTCTAGCTTTGGTCTCCCAGGATTTCTGGTTTTTCCCCTTAGGCTTTCAGCTCGCTTGTGTACTAGCCAATTCCTCAGTCAAGTTCTTGGAGCAGAATGGCTGGTAAGTAATACTTGAACAGCTCATACCAATCCATTACAGAAGCTTCAAAGGTCTGCTGCTTCCTTTAAATTTTTTGAAGGAGGTACAGGGGTGTTCTGGGTGGGAAGGAACACGTATCCCAAGAGTCAGACTATCTGAAGGGTGCTGCCTGGCACAGCTGTCCTGATGGGAATGAGGATGGACTTGCATGGCTGTGAAATCAGTAACGCCTCATCTCTCTGAATGTGGTCTTAAACTGCCTGGTCTCCTTGGCACAGCTAGACAGCCTTTTAAATGTACAAGCTCTTCGGGCAGTCTGAAGCTGTTCTTTTTTATTGCAGGACTTTAGTAGACTGGGAAGAGTTTCCTGCAGTTTTCCCTCCTTCCTGCCCATACTAGCAGGAGATGGGGGTGTTTCACAGGGGAGTGAACATCTACTTGAGATCATAAAGCATTAGATTCTGTAGTGAAAAGCATTAGTTTGACTGAAAGTGGGCGTGAGATGGAGACTGGTGACTGACAAAGGGTCTATACTCCACTCACTCCCTGTGAGTGTCTTGGGTTTCTGATGGAGTTCAACAGATTGACTTGGGTAGGACCAGAGACAAGTGGTAACTCAGAGTGGGGTTGCAGTTCCATGGAAGTGGAGGGTAAGGCAAGAGGAGAGTGTGAAGAGCTGATGTACTCTTACTGCACTGAATTCCATACTTGTGCAAGGCCCAAACATCAAATGTAAGCTGCTGAGAGCCTCCCCCTCCTGCCCTCCGTTCTGAGCAAGCACAGTGACAGGCTTCAGCTCCTCACTCCTGCCGCTTTAATTCTCCCCAGGCTTGCTCTCAGAGGAGCTTTGCTTCATGCTCGAGCAGTCTTGCTGGAGCTGTCAGAGCAGTCTGCAAGCCTTTTGCTGAGAACACCGCTGGTGGAGCACTTGATTGAGCAGGGGAAGCCTCAGTAAGGATCACTGGCTGGTTCTCAAGTCTGACATCATAGCCAAGAATTAGATGGCTCTTTCCCCATGGGGATAATGAATTAATTCCTACTGTTTTATTCATTAACTCACACTTCATTCAGTGGCTCCTAAGAGGATAACGACTATGTTAGAGGTCTTACGCAAGTTCACCTTGTCATCCCTTTAAGATAACCAAGAGTTAAAGCTAAGGCAGACAAGGTTTAAGCGTGGCTGTGTTGCCTCACTGAGGCAGGGGCATGTGGTGTGTTACGTGTACTGACTTGAAAATGAATTTCATGGCTTTTTCTGTAACGGTTTAAAGAAAATAGCCTGCTTCTGAAGTTGTTGAGAAGTAACTAGTGTCCAAAGCCCGATGAAGCTCTGCGTTGGTGTGGGGGTTGTACCTGGCTGGCCCTCCAGAAGTGTGATGTTCAGGCCAGCTTTGTGGTGCTTCAGGGCAGTGTGGGAGCCCAACCCAAACTGGGAGACCTGCAACAATAAAAGCGTGTGGACAGGCGTGAATATTCAAATGCCTGCCAAACTGTCTGATCTATTGTCTGTTGCTGTGAGTGTGCTGGCATCAGTAGTTCATCTCCACAGGTAATAACTGAGATAATTTTAAGCAGAGGCTGCAGTAGCCTTGGACATCTGAAGAAATCCAGCACTTCCAGTGGCCCAGTAAGATCATAAATTACCTGGTGTTCATAGAGGCCCTGGGTGAGGGAACAGTGACTTTATCTGGGAAGCAGTTGTAGTGATGGTCTGGTGAGTCAGGTGGCTGCCATCCTGGAGAACTGGTTGTGTCCCTGCCCTGTGGTGGACCGTAGTGCTGGCTAGGAAGTTCCTGGCCACTTGCAGAGGTGTGTGTGGAGTTGTGGTTGTGGCGTGAAGCACAGAGCTCCAGGCCAGAGCAGTCAGCTCTGCAGCTCAGAGCCCAGGCTGCTGGGCTCGTCTTTCCCAAACACAGAGCAGAATACTGTCAAATCAGGAGCATTTAAAGAACTAGACTTTAGACGTTTGTTCTGGGTACTGAAACTAGAAGGACCTTCTGATGCCTTGAGCTCTTGCTAGACTTAATTTTTCAACCTTTTAAAAATATGTTACTACCAGTTAACCGTATGGAACAGTGTGGAAACTGGTGAGCACTGTGGATCTGCAGCAGGAGAGGTGCTATAGAACAGGCAGTGTAGAAAGGATTGATTTGACCCAGAGCTCCACACAGACTGCAAGGTTTAATAGAAAAGAATATAATAGAGTTCAGGGAGTATTGTTCACTGAGGGTGAACACTGGGAAGGAGGGGAGGGAGAAGGGAATGAGGGATTATGTGTATTCCGAGAGAAGGTGAGCTAAAGCTTCACAGGTGAACACAGCATTTCCTAATGTGCAGCTCTTCACCCCCTGCTCTTTACAGACATTTAAAGCTGCAGTTACAGAGGATTTCCCTGGCACGCCTGAGCAGTGAAAATATCTGCTGTGTCACTAATACAGGGGGCTCAGGCTGTCATCTCTGCCGCCCCTGTTTACCTTATTGCGCAACTTCATGTAGAACCCAGTCCAGAAAGCCACCAGCGGAGCATGCCTGCCCTGCCAGGGATCGCTCCCCTCCCAGCAGCCTCCGCTCCCCAGCGCTCAGACTTCTCGAGCCCTTGTGTGAAGCAGTAGAACACCAAACCAGGCTGTTTCATGCTTGTTGTGGGAGATCTGTTTTTCAGCACTTGTAGTAATGGTAAGTGGGGGGGAAAAGAACATCTTTGGTTCATGTCAAGCTTTAAGTTGTTCAGGCTGAACGTAGCAGCTTTGCTGCAGGTGCTGGTTCATGGATTTCAGGAGTTGTTCTGGAAGCCTCTGGCACCAGGGAAGTCTTTCAAAACAGTTCCGTCAGCTGGACCTGAAAGTGCTGCAAGGGTGTTACATTCCAGGCACATGACACTGTTGTGGTACTTTTAATAAAACTTCCACACCTTAGAGCCTTGTACCTGGGTGACAGACTCATTTCAGCTTGCCAGGTTAGCTTTCCCACATCAGGAAGGGAGCTGGGCTCTGTCTTGGTGTTGGAGTTGAGATGTACAAAGCTGTGCGCAAGCTCTTTCTGAAATACATGCGATATTCTGACCTGAATACTCAGCTCCTGCAGCGACCTGTTATTTATCTAAATTACAAATGCTTTTTCATCTCAACTCTGAGCGTTTCCTTCTAGGTTTGTCTTCACGTGTAGATCTGTGTGACACCAACTGCATAACCTTTTGAAATAAAGGCTTGCAGTAAAGGTGGGGTAGACTGCGGTGTTCTGAGCACTGTTCCCATCCTTGTTGTTTCCCCCGGTTTTGCTCAGGGTGATCCTTCCTTTGCCTTTGAGTGTTTTTTGAAACTTAGTTTAAGACTGAATATTGGTCTGATTATTGGTCCAGGCTGTCTAGAAGGACTATGCTTGGTGATACTCAAACCTGGACTGGACAAGTCTTTGAGCAACTTGCTGTGATTGGAACCATGTCCAATAGGGGCTTGGACTCACTGGTGTTCAGCCCAAATGGTTCTGCACTTTTTTGCCTGTGTATCTGTCCTGGTTCTTTACACTTTCCTGTTTGGGTTTACAGGGGCAGGAGTAACTTCTGCCTTTTAGTAATGGAATATTGAATCTTGGACCTGTGAGCGACAGCACAGAGCTCTGGGTGCTGAAGGAAAGCTTTGTGATGCTGTCTGCCTGGACCTGGGGGCAAGCTTTACTGCAGGCAGCTTTTACAGTTACAGGAAGAAATTCCTACCCTTTTTTGGTTTGGACTTGGATCAAGGCTGACACCTCATAAGGTCTTTAAGGAGCTCCTTGAGTACCCGAGCAAACGGAGTTTCAGTATCATGTTCATACACTGTCACAACTTCATCCTGCTTGTGATTGTGAAACAAGGCATCAGTGGAGGTCTGGGGCTTTTGCTCTTTAGTTTCATCAGGAGCAAAGCAGTAAATTAGGACCCAAACCTCAAGTACTAAACCTTGTATTGCTCCTTCTTTATGTCGTATCTACTTTTTTGCCAGAATTTCCTGATTTACTTTTTGAATCTGAGCAAATGCAGCTTGAGTGTTTTATCCTCGTGGGTTTGAGGTCATGTTCCGTAAGTACAGACTTGGTTCTGCTACTGAGCCGGTTACCAGAAGACACTTCAACTTGAAGGATAGAGAATCAATATAGAGTAATTTACTTGATCTTACTTTTTACTGTGAAATGCTACTGCTGTGCATCTAATTGAAGCTTGATATCTGCAAGTCACCGGTGAGAACTGAAGGGTTACGGATGTGAAACTCATGCTATTTTTATATCTTTGAGCAAGCTGGTGGCCTAATATGCACATGTTCTTGCATGTCTTTATAAAACACAACTCGAAGGGGCCATGCTAAATTTACTGTAAGGATGGTTATAAATCGCTTTTATATTTCTTTAAAGGAAGGTGAAGTCTTGCTGGTTGATAACAGTTCCACAGCAGAGCAAAATTCAAGTGGATCACTGAAGTTTCCTGCATGCTGACACACACGTTTTGTTGAAATCTGGGATTAAATCCTATCTAAAAGGAAAATTACTTTACCTGATGCATCAGTAACAGAGTTAGCTGCTGACCTGCACTCGCCTCTGCAGCACTCATGGGAAAGATGGGGATGTGTTTGTGCTTAGGTAACTCACCAAAGAGCCCAAACTTTGTTTCTTTAAAGTGATGATTTATCTCTTAATTACAGCCAAGTCTTTTTTAGTAAACCAGGATTGCTTTGAGTCACAGAGGGAAGGAGCAAATGTTCTCTAAAGGATAAAACACTTAAATGACATGTTGTTTATATTATTGGTGTTATTTCTTCTCAGGGTTTGTTCTATCTACCAATATGAATGAGTTTCTCTGGGGAAAATGAGTGTGACATTTAAAATCAAGCTTTGCCTGACTCAGATGAATCTGCACTAAAGCATGTTTTGGGGAAAAGTGTTCTAGATAGTCCTGTTCGAGTTCACCAGGACATCAGTGTCTGTGTATAGAGGCAAATGCATCCCTGCAGCAGTTCAGCTCTGGAAACAAAGGTTGCTGCAGATAGAGTGGTTCTGGTGTGGAATTGGAGTAGGAACGGGTTTGCCTGTGTACAGACACTTGTTACTTACTGTCCTGTGTTACTGCTTTGTCAGCTTTTTTTTCAAAGGGTGTTTGTTGCAGAATAGGCATAAAGACTCATCGGCTGTACAGAACTTGGTGTGGGTTGATTTGTGAGCAGAAAATCTAGATTGAAGTCTTCGTGTTCCCTAAAGAAACTCCTTCCTGTTGGCTGGTCTTGCCATTGAAACAGCGATTTCAGAGAAGATAAGAGTTACCTAGTGTAGGTTGTGTAGGATTGATTCCTTCTTCCACACAAGGCAAGTATCTGCTGGTGCCCTCCTAAGGAAGCTCGAACCTTTCGTTCAATGGATTTTTAACATTAAATGTAGGAGTGGGGAGGGGACAGCCTGTCTGTGGCCAGTAAATATGAACTGGAGACTTGTCAAACCTTGTTTCACTATAAGTTGCAGTCTATTGCAGAACTTAATTTAAATTTTAACTGAACCTCAGTGTTTTGATATGCGTATGTACCTTAAAAACAGCTGCAAAACCTTCTCTGGAGCCTCTCTGCATCCCAAATATATTTAACTTTGGCTTCATGCTGTTTAGTTTTTTAGAATAAACGTATTTTGTTTAATCCAAGTAAATTCTTTTCCTGGCTCTGAATGTCTGTGCAACTTCAGTGCAATCTGACAAGCTTGTGTACTTCAATATGACGGAAGTTGTTACCTAGAGAAAAGATCGCAGCCGAGCTCAGCCCTGGGTAGTCTGGAAACAGGACTTTATAAATGGTTGTTGTTCTTCCGTGTTCAGGATTTGAACAAGGTGGCTGCGCAGTGTGCTGCCTTGATTAGTAGCTGGAGGGCTACTGGAATTCTAAATAAGCTTAAAAGATGCACGTAATAGAGCTGGCTGGCTCTAAACCACCACTGTTGTGCCTGCAGACGAATACATTTTGCAGTGTGAAAACTTCCCTGGTGTGTTGAAGACCTCTGTACTTCACACTAGGTACTCACCATGGTATGTAATTGATCTTCAGAACTCATTATGGAGATGGAAACACATTAAGATCAGCTTCCAGCTGCCTGAGGCAGTCTTAGGAGATGCAGGTGACTGTCCTTCTGCCTCCCACATCAAAGAAGGGCCATGCAAAGTGCTGTTTAAATCCTCGGAGGTTGGGGAGCGGCAGTCTCGCTGTGTGGAGCTCCTCGCTGTAGTTCCGTGGGGGTGTGTCTGTAGGGCCCTTTTCCAGACCATTGTTCTTTGCCATTCCTTTTAGCTGTGGAGACCCATCCCCAGGTCTTATTTAAGTGCAACTGGCAAATGGAAAGAAGGAAGTTTGCTGGTTACTTCCTGCTTCTGAAAGTAACTGACTTTCTGTGAATGGAAAAAGATGGGAATAAACAACTGTCTTAATATTTGGGAGATACTGAAGTGATTTAACTGTAGGAGAAAGGAGTTGTTTTTCCTGCTTCCTCTCCTAGCTTTAGCGAACTGAATCAGCTGACCAAAGGAAGGACATCAAGCGGCGGGTTTCTTGGAGGCACTGGACTTAGATTGTCAAACCAGTTTGTTTGTCCCTTGTACTCTAACTACAGGAAGCCGCCTTAGCTGGGGAAGGCACCTGAGTTCTGTTTGAATGCACAGAGGGGAGCCGAAGCTCTTCCCCATGGTGCCTGGCTGAAGGGCAAGGCCTGTACTGGTAGAACACTGGACTAGTGACCGAGCGTGCTGCTGAGAGCCTGGGGAAGCTGAAACTGGAAGTGGATTGATGCAATGAAAGCGGGTTGATGCAATAACCTGTTTGTTCTAGTGGGGAAGGGGTTGGCTGCTTGAATGTGAGGAAGGCAGTAACCTGTTCTGGTAATCTCGTGCCTGGCTCAGAACTGGGACTTGCTGTCTAAACAGGAGCTGGCAGAGAATTCCTCATGCTCACTTCAGCCCTGGTGTCTCCTAACCCAGCTCGCGCTGGTCTCCTTATTGTGCACAAGCACACGGGGTTTTACTGACTTGGTAAAGACTTTTGCCTTGCAGCACTGACAGCGTGCGGTGGCTGGGGGAGCAGGGATTGCTGTGGGTGGCTCAGCAGTCTGTGGGTGATGCCCGGACAAGTGTTTGGCCTGCTCTCTAGAAAGCAGTGGTCCATCATCCTGGAAGGGCTAGCCTGATCCTTGGTTAACTCCTGAAATGTGGAATTCAGGTGGCCAGCTCTTAAAAAGGGGCTCTTGTGCCCAGGTAAAGCTGTTGCTCTGCCTAGGTCAGCTCTTTAGTGCACTAACTTGATTCAATTGCTACCAGGATTGTTTTGTGTGTGCTAATTAATACCTGAACCCAAGGCTTTTCTGATACTGAATTAATTTACCATGTTCTCCTGTAAATAAACAGCAGTGCTAATGCCGTGACCAAATGCGCTTATCCCTGGCGGTGGTTGGTGGAAGAGATGAGCTCTTCATCCACGAGTTCGTGGATGCTCACCCTGCTGTGTATCACACCTACAGACAACTCCAGTTGTTCCCACTGCTACAGGATACCCTCGTACACTTCATAGCTCTAATGCAGATCAGGGCTGTTTGGGGGTCATTGGTATGGGAACTGTGAACTCTGCCATCTGAACTTAGCCTGCTTAGTGCTGAGAGAAATAAATCTGTGGGTAGTTGAAGAGAGAAGCAAGCTATCTGACTAGTTCTGCAACAAAAACATTGCTTCTGAAGTGATTCTTAACCTGCTTCACTTTCTGTAAAACCTGAACGCAGTGCAGTTGCTTTATTGCAATAAAGTTGTCGTAGACAAAAGCATCGAGTGGTGTTTTGTTAAAGAGGTTTTAAAAGCTTGCTGCCAGACAAAGTATGGTGAAAATGAGGTCAGCTTACTCACTTAGGAGCTAACAGCTATAACTGCGTTGTCCTAGAGTGGCTTGATGGGAGGGGGGAGTCTCACGTGAGTATAATGTGAAACTCCAAAGGAGTCTTCAAATCAAATTTGCTTCTTTGTTCTTCCTATTTTCAAAACTTTTTAAAATTGTTTGTAGAACTCTTTAGTATTGCACTGACTGATAGAGCACAGCATGTATCTTGGTGGGTATAGCATGACGCTGCTCTCCTGGAGCAGCAGCTGCCTCTTCCCGGTGCTCAGCCAGTGAACAGAGAGGATGGAGTTAAAGGGTTCTGTTACCAGAGGAGGGTGGGGGGTGAATAGGTGTTTTGGGGGGCTGAGTAAAACCTTTGAGGCTTGGGTTATCCCTATTTGTTTGCCTGCTTTCTAGAAAGGCAGGAATAGGGGAGGGAGTGTGACTTGGGGCACATGGGCTGTGAGGACCTCAGTAGGGAAATGGGAGGTATGAGGAGCAAACAATTCCTTACTCTGTTCTGCTGTTCCCAGTGGAAACTCATGCTGCCGGGGCTTAGTCTTGCTCACTTGCTTTTTCTGGTTCATAACTTCACTCTAACATTGCCCCACTTCTCCTGGCTCTTTGGTTACTCTTTGACACAATGTTTCCCCAGCACACTTGTCGCCTTTCTAGCTTAGAACCTGCACAAGCCTACTGAGCTTCCTCCAGCTCAGGCCCCGGACAGCGTCCTGTGTCCTGTCAGCTTTCCTGCTAGGTTCAGCCCATCCTTGCAGAGCTCCCCGCAGTCCAGACCGGTCTTGCTGGTGCTCCTTGGTAGATGTCTTTTGTCTGTCATGCACATAAAATTGAGCAATATGGAGTAATTGAAATAAAATGAAAATGGTGGTGTGGTTTATTAATTTGAGCTTTACATTTCCAGCGCTTCATCTG
Organism: Buceros rhinoceros silvestris; assembly: GCF_000710305.1. Taxonomy (NCBI): domain Eukaryota; kingdom Metazoa; phylum Chordata; class Aves; order Bucerotiformes; family Bucerotidae; genus Buceros; species Buceros rhinoceros. The sequence continues at coordinate 24,044 of NW_010428639.1, forward strand.
AAGATTTGGTGTGTAAATCGTATCCTGCTTATGTATGAACAATTACAGCATTTGGATCTCAGGATTTATCCAGCTGAAAGAATTTAAAAGAAAACCAAACCTGAAATCTAAGACAAAGTGACACTTTCTCCAGATTTTGGTTTCAGGCTTGCTGTGATCTGAGCTGTTTGTTTTGGGATCAGTGAAATTACCTACCATTAACCTATGAGTCAGTGCAGTGAGCGATGATGAAAGAATCTTTTTGATGCTCTGGACTCTTACGATTTTATTTTTCACTCAGAAGCAGATGTAGAACAGAAAATGGAGTAAGACCTTTTCAAAATGCTCTTACATAGGACACTTCAGCAGTGTTGAGGGAAGGTGAGATACTCAGCACGGCTGTTGGCCCCGGTTACTCTGTCACACACATCTGAGTGATGTCTACACTCCATCTTCAGCTGCTTTCTGAACTGGGAATTATGTGACTTAACTGCAAAAATGGCAGAGAAGACACATGGCAGTAGAAACCAGAAAGTACTGCCTTGGGGATCAGCATTCCTCCTTCTTTGTGTCTGTGTTGAAGCTTTGCACTATGCATCCTGAGGAGCAGCTGTGCTCCACTCCCTCGGTGGTTTCTGGCTCAGCCACAAGCTGACCACATCGCCCACATGGCAGGTTAGATAGAAACACTCTGTTCCTGTTCCACAGTGCACTAAGAGTAAGGTAAAAATAATTTTTGGGGACAGCGAGCTCAAATTCTCCAGGAAGAACATGAAAAGGAAAGAACATTCTATAGCCACCGTGTGAGCTAAAGCTGAGCAGAAAGCGGCCAAACAAAGGTGCTGAACGGTCAGCGTGTGATAACGCGGTGCGAGAGAAGGTTCACTCGCTGGGAGCAGCTATTCTGCGAGGTTAGATGTAAACAGAAATGGAGAACTCTTAACCAGAAGCTGCACTTGCGTAATACTGAGGTTGTGACATGGTGTGGCATAACCAGTGCAGAAATGCCATTTTTCAGCAAAGGGAGGCGAGAACACATCTTCCGGCTAGTCAGTGTCCAGAAGAAGGTTCGGTTTGTCTGCACGCATATGAGGATAGGTTTGTCTGTGGGTAGAGAAGACCTGGATTTTTTTCGATCCAAAGCTACTGTTCTCTTCTATCCCATCACTTTATGCTTATTGAATTGTACCTCCTCTGTTCTTGCTAGATCCAGCCTCCCAGCTAAAACTGAAGGGGCAGCTTCCCAGTTAAAGTTATTTAAACTTCTCCAGAGTGGTTTTCTTAACCATTGACCAATGTTTTATTTAAATGTCAAGAAAAAACACTGTCACAGCCTCATGGTATAATTTTAGAGTGAAGGTCAGGTAGTCTGACACTGCTCAGAGCACGGCTGGCTTTGGTGGTGGGTTGGGTTTGCTCAAGGGCTGCTCAGGGTTTGGAATGTCTCCAGGGATTGAAGTTCTAGAACTTAGAAACCATTATTCTGAGTTTTTTTCCCCTCAGTTATAGTATCACTTGTATTTCCCTATTCCAGTAGGATTGGTACATCATTCCACTGCTTTACTTCCCTGTAGCATCTCCCAAGAAAAAACAGTAGGGACAGAACTGGGTCCTGTGTTCAAGTGTTCGCCTGATGCCTACATTCCCAAAACAGCAGAGGAGGATCCTAAGAAGCTGTTAAGAGTTTAAGTGTTCCTGTTCACCTCAATTTAATTTTTGGAGCCCTGTGGCAGAACAATTTCACCCACATTTAACATTGCCCAAGTTTAGTATGTGCTTAAATACAATAAAAATCCGAAACGAATCGGCTCTGAGGCTGTGAGGAAGATGGTGCAAAGCCAACTCCTTCACTAGACGCGTTCATAGCACTGACTGAAGGCGTCCTGTTCTCTTTGCTGTCCTGGTGCTGCTGGCACTGTTCTGGAGGGTCACACATGAGCTGATGCGAAGGGAACATCGGAGCACGCAGAAAGGAGCCTGCGTCACCCTCCTCAGGAGCAGCAAACTTAGATGTGCGTAATTCTGCACCAGTTCCTGGGATCGCTCCACCCCTGAGTGCTTAGTGGGGTCGAGATGGTGGTAGAGTTCATAGTGAATAGGAGCTTTTTTTTTTTGTTTTGGCACAAGTTGTTGACTTAGGAAGTGATAATGTTTGAGGAGCTTATCTGTGACAAGCAGCCTTGCGAGAGGAGGGTGTTGTGAATACTGGCAGGAGTAAAGCGGAATTATTAACGCTTGTATTGGAACGTTTTTCTCCTGTTTTGAAACTCCTCTACAAAACTCTGGAGATTCAGTGGCTTCCTCCAAACCTCATTAAATTCAGTAAAAAACTTGTTGCAGATTTTCTGAAGGCTTTTTTCTTGGACCTAAACCATACCAAATAAGTCTGTACCTCCTGCTACCCTAAAGAGGTATCTTGCCTTTTGAAAAGTGCAGACGTGGCCAGAAAACTGTCTCTGAAGGGCTATTCTAGAGCTGCATGGTCTGCCCTCATAGCTTGGTTTTTTGTGTGTTTAATAAACTTGCGAAGGATTCTCGTCAAAGGTGGCTTTGCAAAGTTGAACTCGTTGCATGATCAGGCTGGTACCACGAGGTATAACTGTGTCCGTTCTTCTTCATGGGCAGTATTTAATTATCAACCCGAAAAGCGATTGGAATTGGCCCTAGGCTTGTGGGGTGAAAGAGATTTTTATAGAAATGCAAAAGTTGGCCTCTGCTGCAGGAAACCAGCCGTTGCTTTTAGAAACTAGTTGATAAAAGTGTAATTCCCAACTAGCAGAGGTTTGTAACGGCCGGGAGTAGTCACCGGGTGCTTTCTGTGAGAGCAGAGCGGGGTTTTGAAATCAGAGCTGGATGTAGATCCATATGGGATTCCCCTACAGCGTGTCACCGTGTGAACCTGTTAGAGTCTCTTGGTTTGGGTATTTTAGTGTAGCACTCTGTGTCCCGGTTCAGATGCTGTAGAAGACATCTGGGAACTCCTACAGAAGGGACTGCATCTGAATGAAGCAAGTCAGATACTTCCTCCATGTAATTTTTGTGACAAATACATATTTGTGACATAATAGTTGAAGTTATTTTTGAAGAAATGATTGTACAGTACTTGGAAAGTCAAAAAGACGGGGCTTGGGAGGAACGGTATTGTACGAGCGTC
>NW_010428639.1:27268-28813 GCF_000710305.1 Buceros rhinoceros silvestris
CGTGTTCTCCTCGGCTGTTTTGCAGCTTTGTCTGAAAGGACTTGGGCAATAACAGCAGTTTGGGGATGGATCTTCAGCTGCCTGCTGGGGAGAAAAGCTAATTTTAGTGGGAAACTAAAAAACCTGTTTGAAGATGACTCCAAAAGCAGCTGGATCTTCTGTAACAGAGCTCTCCTGTAGCTTGGTACCTGTCAGCACCCTGTCCTTCAGCTCCCACTTTGGGCACACTGAGATCTCGGCAGTTACGTCCTACGGAGCAGTTAGTCCTCACTTTGCCTCGTCGATTAAGACAGTTGAAGATAACGGTTGAGCTTCTTGTGCAAGCCGCTGGCTGTTGATGACGCGGGTGTTTTCAGATGAGGGTTGTGTTTTACAGCGCTGTCTCTCTGTTTGCAGTTGCCAAGGTGAGGTGTCGGCAGAGTATTGTCTGAAGGCGTCTGGGACAAAGAGGACTCTTCATCCTCTCCCGTTCTTTGGTAAGCTCGTTGTGTTGTTTGGGTAAGATGAGCCTCCCGTTGAAGGAGGATTCTACACTTAGCATTGATTATTCTCTTAAATAAAGCGTTTTCCAAGATGTTAGACAGAAATCAGTATTTTACTGAGTTGGAATTTGTGAATTTAATATAAAAAAAAAAAACCCAAAGCACCAGACTTCTGATTCTTAGTCATACACAATCTTCAGACGTGATTCTGTGCCTCTCCTACTCCTGAGTTCTGGGTGTTGTCCGTGGTGTTTGCTGCCTCCCCGGCGAACGTCTTTGGAAGCTCCGCAGTTACTTCAACCTGCAGTGCCAGGAGCGAGGGGAAACTTTGCTGTCTGCCGTTGAACTGAGGGAAGCAAAGCAGTCTTAGCCCGATTTCCTTCTGCCGTGAAAGGGGAAGGAGCGTTTTCGGTGTGGGACAGAGGCAGTTTTTGTTAAAGCTCAATCACCTGCTTGAGAATTTCGGTCTCAAATTTTCTAATGCTTCTTTGTCAAGACCTTTGGCTCCCCCTCTGAACTGGGCCACTGTGCCACACGTGTACGTAGCTGTGTTAGAGCCTGAGGGTCAACTCAATTTTGATACTGAAATAAATGGAATTGGGGCCCTGGACAAGGAGGGGAGGAGAACAACGTGAAATGCTTGGGTACATCCTTTTTCCCCTCCAATTTTTTGTTTTCCTTGCTTTAAGTCCAGCTACATTTAAATAGATGTGAATTTAAACGGTCCTTTATTTATACGGTGGAGTTTTTGTTCAGGCTCACTGGCAGGTAATTATTCCGAGTCTTAATTCTGTACGTAATTTAGACCAGAAGGCACATTTGAAACGAAAGGTAATTAAGGTGTTCCCATACTGGCTGAAGAGAGTCTGAGGTTACAACCTTTGCTAATCATTTATCCTTTCAAGCAGAACGTACGGCTGGAGGATTAACAAGACTAACCTGTTTTTTTGCTGTCATTTAATAAATGTGAAACTACAGCTGAGAGGGCAGCGCAGTAAATTGGTAACATTGCCTTTTTGGGCCTCAGTCCTGACCAAAAGAAAAATAACTATTATTTCTAACA
>NW_010428639.1:28905-31615 GCF_000710305.1 Buceros rhinoceros silvestris
TCCCTACACTGCATATAAGCTACTGCTGTTTATCTGTGATCCTGTTTGCGAGTAGGTGCCCCAGTTGGAGGGTGCTCGTTATGAAGATGTTTTCTAGACCGTGTTTGAACGTTTCCACTTCATTTCTGGGAAGTGGTTTTTGCTGTCCTGGAAGAGCTGATTGTTTGCCAGCTGCAGTTAAACAGGAGAATTCTGGTGTGGGTCAAAATGAAGTGGTGTGGGTCACCTTGAGATGGGATTTCTGCAGGCGGTTGGTGCTCATGTCCCTCGGTACAGCACGACATGGGGTCCCTGTCCCTGCTCCCAGGGGCTGTTGCGCCTCCCTTGTGCTCAGCCGAGGGACTGGGAGATGATGGAGGGAGAGGGATCAGCTTGTGAGCGTGAGGGGAAGTGAGTTCTTTCTCTGGGTGTATTGCCTGTCCAGCAGACCGCTGCACCTCACTCTAACCATTCCGTGTCTCCTGCGAGTTTTCCCAGCAGTCTTTAGAAGTACTTCTGTGCTGCGGCAGTTAAGCTGCTGAAGCGTTTCACTAATGCCTAGAAGCAGAGCGAGTGTGCAAACACCTTGTTTTAGAACCAGTCTTGTAACTTCTGGTACCCTTTATCTTGGCAACATCTGATAATGTTGATTAAGACTGAAACCACCATTTTTTTTTCACACAGCTTTCCCCCAATTCACCTTAAAGAGGAAGATTCTCGCGCTCATGTAAAAAGCCACAGTGTGTTAGTAGAAACTGTTTTGCAGCTGAATGCAGCAGTTATAAGAAACTAGTTTGGCAGCTTTTTTAAGGTGTAGATGAACTTCAAAAATAAAGATATCTGATCACTCTGAAGTATCAAAGAACAGCACAGTGCCTCATACACTAAAACTTCCCATCAGCGATCCTGAGCATGCTTTGGATGTGTAACAGAGCTCGTCTTTTTAATGAGGCAGTGCTCGATGATCATTGTGCCTGGAGCGGGAGGAATGCTCTGAAATAGGAGGGCATTTGTTATATTTTGGAGGCTTTGCTATTGGTGTTTAAGGCTTTGTTCAGGTTGAACTGGAAATGGTTGGTCTTAACGACTTTGACAGTGGCTGCTCTTCTGGAAGAGCAGAAGGGGCGCTGGTGATGAGGGAGCTGGTTGCCAAAGGCGGTCGTGCCACCAGCAGCCTCCAGAAGCTGTAACGGAGGTGTTCAACTTAGAAGTGTTCATGTAAATACGCCCCAACTCTTCATCACTCCTCTGAGGAGCTGATTGCATAAACTTCCTGGTTTAAGGATGGAGGTTTGTGTAAACCTTACAGTTTTCCAACCCATCTTCTCTGGAATCTTTCTCCTCCTTGTACCGGGATGTACTGCAAAGCTAATCCAACCTGCCCCTTTCTTGATGGGTGAGCCACAGCTCATCGTTTCATATCTGATCGAGCAGGAGACTCGTCGTTGAAACCGTGTAGATCAAGGAGAATGTACGTGATGTGTTCTGAAGAGCAGTCAGGGAGAACCGAAGGTGAGGAGCTGAGAGCAGATGTGCTGGGTGAAGAGAACTGCCCTGCTGGGCCCCTCCTGTCTTGGTATCTTCACTCAGGAGTCAGCGTGGGTTTGGGAGATAAGCGTACCCAAACACAACAGCCATCAGCACCAAGTCACGCGGGAATCGAGCACGAGCTCTTGTTTTGAATACGAGGCCTCGAATTTTATGGTCTCAGATGTACACTTTTAAAATTGGGATTTTATATCTACTTCTTGCATTAGTTTTCAGTGAGTTAGTGACAGCTCCAGCTCAGTTCTGCTTGTAATTTCTTCCTTTTTTATGTATGTACACACAAACACACACACATCCTTCTGCAAGGTCTGCTGTCTTGAACCAACCTGCAAGATGTTTCTCCCCTTCTTTGGGGCCATAGAGACGTAGTGTTGACTCTGTTGCTGTTGAATGGAGGTAGCACGTCCTTCCCACTGCTCCTCTTTAGACAGCAGGGTGTTTTAGTTTCGGAATATGTGCATCTGCTGCTCCTTTTCCCTCTGTAAATCCTCTGTACCACGTACAGGCTGTAGTTAGCTGTGCCGATGGGTTCAGAGTGGTTCTCTGTCACCCACCGCACTGAGAACTGGAAACGCACTTGTACGCGAGGTGACGTATGAACCGGGAGCTGACTGAACTCCACTCATACACCCCACTGAAACAAGATTGTGTCGGGAGGATCTGGCACCCCGTGTCACAAATCGGATCAGACTGAATGATCTCAAATGTCCCTTGGGTGCTATAACCAATGTTTGTGAATCACCGTCTGCAGAGTTTTCTAACAGCTGGACTCTGTCCCTGTTAATTTGTGTTTATTTGCCAAAGGAGAATGGATTTAACTTCATCGTTACACTTTTCTGGTTTTCTAGGTTTTAATAAGAAAAAGAAGAACCTCAAAGTATTGTGAGTAAAGACGAGGATTTCTCCTCCTATCCAGGGTCTGTCATGGTAAGCCAAAGGATTTGTAGGTTCTGTTACAGAGCAGAATAGGCTAAAACCTGAAAAAGGTTAGAGCATTAATGCCCATATGGGGTTGTTAAATTTAAGCGTAGCATGAGACTAAGCTGGGGTAATCATGGAATCACAGGGTGGTTTGGGCTGGAAGGGACCTTTCAAGGTCACCCAGCCCAACCCCCTGCAGGGAGCAGGGACATCTGCACCCAGAGCAGGGGGCTCAGAGCCCCAGGGGCCAACCTGACCTGCC
>NW_010428639.1:32029-43128 GCF_000710305.1 Buceros rhinoceros silvestris
CCTTGCAGCACTGACAGGCTGCACTAAGGTCTCCCCGCAGCCTTCTCTGCTCCAGGCTGAACCCCCCCAGCTCTCTCCCCTCTCCTCCCAGCAGAGGGTTCCACCCTGGGGTCACTGCTGGGGCTCCTCTGGCCCCGCTCCAGCAGCTCCGTGTCTCTGCGGGGCTGAGGAGCCCCGAGCTGGCCCCAGCCCTGCAGGGGGGGTCTCCCCAGAGCAGAGCGGGGCAGAGGGGCAGGGTCATAATGCTTTTTTCCTAATACTTTTGCAAGTCTGTCCTTTTTTATGACTTTAATCAGGCTGCAGGAAGGAAACCAGTTTCTGATATCATATTTAGTTGTTTGAGTGCTTGTGTTTGAAAGTTTTGTCACTTTAGAGAGTTACCGATGCTGAATTCTCTAAACACTTCATCCTGTCTGAGCTTTTCGGTGGTCATCGATAGCTCGTGCTGAGGTGGAGGCGGCAGGAAGTGACAGTGCTGCAGTTAACTGTACCGCTTTGTTTCCCAGGATGAAGAGACTCAGCACAGCCTTGAATGCATCCAGGCTAATCAGATTTTTCCCAGGAAGCAGCTGATCCGAGAGGATGAGAACCTGCAGGTAACCGCCGCGCGTCCTTGCCGGTTGAGAGATCGGTATCTCTAGTTGACCCCTGTGTGCTCTGGCCTCTCCCATAGAATTTTCATTCGCAGTTGAGCACAGTAATAGGAGAAACACACTTTCTTTTAAATGCTCCTGTACTCGTGGTAGGACAGAGAATTTGTGCATTATGTTACAAGAGATTCCTCAGGGTGTTTGAAAAACACCGTCACTGCTTGTGTAGTCTGTTCAAGTGCTGCAGTTAGAACCCTTTTCTAACATAAAAAAGCCCACTAAGCTAATTAAATACTCCTGTTACTTCTTGCTGCTGAGAAGCCAAAAGTCTTACGGTGCACAAAACAGATACTTTTTGTATTTAATTTTCCGAAGATCCTTTTGAAATCAGTTTAGTTCAGATAATTTATCTGTAGATGTCAACTGAAGAGGGAGTTCGTTTCATTTTAATAGAGGATATTTTTTATTGATTTAAGCTAAGTTGGTGTAAAACCAGATCATTCTCAAGCTTCTTCACTTCTTGCCCAGCTCAGCTAAACTGGGCTTAAGTCACACCTTTAATTAAGCAGTTGCAATTTTTATGTGCAGTGTAAGACTGCAGGTTCTCTAACGTACTAAAGCAGCAGCGTGTCCTGCGCTTTCATATTGGCAGGGAGAAATAGGAAGCCAAAAGCATAAAAAGTACATTTGTCCAACCTGCTTAGTGGATGTTTGGGACCAGTAGCATTGGAGATTAATCATCGTGTTTTGCCTGCTTTAGGATGGGTTTAATAACATTATGGAAGTGCCACTCTCCATTAAGTATGGAGTGAGAGCATAAATCAAGGGGTCAGTCAGACCGCTTGCCAAAATGTGAGGATATTTCCCTCAGATTTTTCATTAAAAAATATTTTTTCCCTTACTAAGCCCTTACTACTCACAACGAAGAGAAAATGAGGAATCATTTTTTTTAAAAAAGGCTACAATTAACCTCTGAACCAACCTTGCCCCAGAGCTCCCTCAGCCGAATTCTCAGCAGTTTCATGCTGATTTTAGGATATTGTGTGCCTGAGCTTGGGCTTACAGGAGGTACTGGTTTTGGTTAATGGTTTCTGAGAGATTTTTCTTTCATTCTGAAGGTCCCATTCATTGAACTTCATGGTGAGAGTACGGAGTACGTAGGACGAGCGGAGGATGCCATCATTGCACTTTCTAACTACCGGCTTCACATCAAATTCAAGGAGTCTGTTGTGAATGTAAGTGTTACTCGTGCTGCGGTAATGCAGGTATTTGGAACTCAGCCCACGTTAGGGGCTTGAGGATCTAACCACGGTCATGCTGCCTTCTAAGGCTCGTGGTAATGAGAAATCTCCTTATGACGTTCAAATCACGTTTTTCAGGGAGAGCAGATAGGTGTTTCGGCATCAGAGGTGACTCAGCACCTCTGAGGATCGGGCTTTGTATGGAAACCTCTCATCCCTCAACTTCACGGTCTCTTTTCAGCTGGCTCTGCCAGCCGTTTGTCCCCCCCAAGCTCTGTGTCAACTCCATAGGAGAGAAAAGCTCTTTCAAAGGGCTGTTGGAGCGCCTGAGCTGGATTCATGCCTTGCTTGGAGCTTTAGAAGGCTCCAAGCTGCTGAAGTAACGTGCCTGAGAGGTAAAAGATCTGTGACTGGACCTCGTCTGCAGGTGCCTGTGCGTTTCTTTAGAGAGCTTTACTCTGTCCATTCGTGAAAGGGGTTACGTATCCAGCTCCTCCTCACCACAGACAGATTAAATGGCACCAACTAGTCCTTTGCGCTAGTTTAATGCTGACGGGTACCAGTTGTAACACCGTTTGTGAGCTGTGTAGCATTTGATAGGGCATTATACATGGCACACGAGTATTTTTGTGGATACTTGTAGTGAAACCAATGAAGTAAAATCCAAAGCTGCTTTTTTTCCCCTCCTGGTGCTGTTTTTTTTTACCAATCTCCTTATTTCAAGCCAAGTCCTGACCCTGGCTACACATTCACAATTTCCACGTGTCAGTCACACATGCCGAACTGTGCAGCAATGAGTTAACGGTGAAGCACCAAACCCATGTGGTGTTCCAGAGCTGAGAAGAGCAACAAGAAAGAACTGAGGAGTGTCTGGGACATCAGCGGGCTCTCCCGTGCACCCAACCGATGCACTTTGGGTGCCGCGTCCACCTGAAAGTGATGTGGGTTTTACTGGTTGGTGCCAGAACTGACTGGTTAACTCTGTAACTTGGTCTTTCCTGGTTTATGTTGTCTCTAACCGTACAGCTCTGTTACCTGCAGGCTTCAAAATGTATGTGCCTGGGTCAGAGTTCTCACGGAGGAACCACCTTGAAATGGTTAAATTTTGGACTAATAATCACTTTGGTTATTGGTGAACAAAATTATCGACCAGGTGGTGATTCTTCTAAATTAAATCTGCACTGAGTAATTTTTGATTGAGTTCGTCTTGATCCGTTCTGACTGTTTTTATATCGCTAGAGCTGTTCAGAATGATGAACCTCTAAGATGACCTTTTTAAACACATATAAGTATTGATTAGAATATTAAATATTACAAGTTTTAAACAGGTATGAATGCTTACTGATATTAGAAATTGGAAATTTTTTCTTGTTATTTTGAATGATTTTAATCAGAATCCCTATTGGGGCTTCTGGATCAGTGGCTACACCTGTACTTGAAAAGAAATACATGTAAAAATTGCTCACGCTTGCCTTGCAGTGCTGCAGAAAGCAGCCGCCTGCGTAACCCTCTTCCACAGCTAGTTTCCTAGATCACAGTGGTAATAGGAACACGGTGTTTGAAATGCCAAAGCAAAAGAGCCGGCAGACCGTGCGTAAATCGGGGGGATTATGCCATTCAGGGTGTTGACTCACGTTGATCCGTGGGATAGAAGAGCAGACTCAACAGCGGCCGCTCAGTGCCCATGGGAGCTTGGTTCCCAGGCCCGTCTCTATCCGTTGGCTTTCCTTCAGAACATTTCCAGCTCCACAGCGGGGGAGCCGTTTGGCCTAAGCCTTTTTCTCCCTGTAAGCAAATTGCATTCATGGGAGAATTAAAATTTTAGTGTCTTTTATGAGACCATGGGCTTGTGCGTAGCTGCTGTCAAAGAGCAGGTTTTGGGCACGGTGGGAAAAAAAAATATGCTGGTAAGATGAGGGAGACCCTCACTTGGTGATTAAGTGAGTTTCAGTGTGAGCTTTCCCTTGCTTGGCCTTGAATGGAAAAGAGGTTGGTCTGGGATCCTCCTTCCATACGTAGCCCAGTTGTGGTTCGTCTGGGCTGAGCAGTAGCTCAGTCCTTATTTGGTTCTCAGGTCCTGATGCTCAGGATGTTCGTGTTAACTGTGAAAGCTGAGGGGGGATGAAATGATTGCTTCAAGACAAAACTGAAGTGTAATTAGCTGTTATTAAAAGCAAAGTTTACTTCAGTTACTCCTTGTAGGATATGTGAACAAGATCGTACCTGGGAGGGGGGGATATGACTCCCTCCACCTGGGAGAGAACCAGACCTCCAGAGCCAACCCTGCGTCCTCAGCTCCTCCATATAGTGTTCTGTAGCGTCAGGACATACAACACCTAGCCTAGGGACCGCTCATAACATCACCTGGGCGTGATTTCAGGCTCCAAACTGGGAAAACAAAACAAAGCACTGATTACAGCTCATGCCCCTGGATGCCACATGGTGTCCTGGTGAGATGGTGGAGTCCAGGGCAGAGCAGATCGCAGAGTCGCTGGGGAAGGGGCTGGCTCGCAGCCGCCTGGCCGTGCTCCGTGGCTACCACTTGGTCGAGGGTTGAGCCGTGGGTGGGCTGTGTCAGCAGTGCAGACACGGCTTGTGCCGCTTCTGGCTACACAGGCAGGTTCCTCCGAACAGGTCTTGTACTGCTGTTAGATAACAGACCGTGCCAGGAGTTAAAATAATATAAAAAAAAGTTTCAAATGGGAAAAGCTTGAGTTGTGGGATGTTGCCATTGTTTGAAGTTAGGTCATTTGAAAGGAGAGACAGGCAAGAGACAGATGCTGCCAGAGCACGATGCTCTAGTCCTAGTCCCTCTCCAAGGCGCTATGGCTGGCCCTGATAACAAAGTGTGTTAATTCTTCTGAAAGCTGCTCCCCTGCTTGATTCGATAGCCGTTATGATATGGTGAAGCATCTGCAGGTGGAACTGACGGCTCTTTCAAGAGCAAGCTAACGGCACTGGGCATCTGACTCGCCCCATCCATCAGCCTGGAAAACCTCCCAGTGAAAATGGATGGTTATCAGCGGGGGGTGAAGGCAGGTGATTTCACAGAGTTTTACTGGGGGGAGAATAATGGGCAGGAAGGAGATTGAAAATGCAAGAGGATCAGAGGATACATTTTTATGACCAGAAAGGAAAATTAAAAAGATTGATATGAAGGTCGCCCTGAAGAAAAAACTGGCAGATTCTGAGGAAATAGATGGTGAGCTGCATGTAGACTGTCGAGAGAAAAACGAATGGCTGTTGAGGGGAGGGCAGATGGAAAGGGCACAGAACAAAGAGTGACTTTGAAAGCAGGGAATTAAAAATAGTGCAGGAGTAGAAGAATAGTTAGTATGTCATTAGAGTGCAGACAGGAGGAAGAGGAGCCAGAACCAGACTGGCAGGAGGAGGGAGCAATGTGAAAAACCAATTAAATGGACACGGGAAACAACACAACAGAAGAGGGCTTGGAAAAAAATATTACCAGACAACGCAGCATTTGACTGGGGAAGCAAGTCTAGAGCCTGAACTCATTTAGCTGGGGAGAGGCACCTGGCTTGCCATATCGGTGCTGTGTAAGTCAATAGTAAATAATTTATTGGGTGTATGTGTCAGTTGGGGAGAAAGAATGGAAGAGGCTCCAGCCTGAGCCCATTCCAGTCCCTCCGTTTATTGGACAGAACTATCACAACAATTTATCTGCCCTGCAGACAAGAGTCAAGTAGGAGAGGGCATGGAAGAAGCCAGCAGTTAAAAGGTAGATTAACCCCATCGGTACATCCGATCTTGTCTAATGCCTGTAAACACCCGTTACGTTGCTGTCTCAGACCATCAGCATCTTCACTGCGCTTGGTTCTCCGCGGGTGACTCTGCAGCGGGAGCTTAAGGGTGACAGATAACCAGGAGGGAATCCTGGCTCCGTGTGCCCCTTTGTGTTGCTAGTTTTGTGATTTCTATTATCTGTCTTGGATCTTAAAACAGAGCAGCACTGGCAGAGCAGGGTCTTAGAGCCACGTCTTGTAAAGCCCCAAGCCAGAGCTTAAGCTGCTGCTTTACGAGCAGCTCAACACGGAGTGTTTGAGTGTTTCTCTGATAGCCTTTGTGTTGAGGGATCTCGATGGCAGAGGTGGTGTTCCCTTGTGTAGCGTAAAATGGAATGCAGTAAACGACCAACACAGCGTTACAGTTCTCCTTTACTGTGGTTATTACCTAACTCTCCGTGTTTGGAATTCAGACAGCTAGGTGTGAGATAGTCAAGTACTAACTCAGATCTGTTGAAGACAATAATGTGAATTTGCCTGTCTTGGGTAAAGGCCCCAAAATAATAATGAAAACTAACATTTTCATCTTCTGGTTTCTTCTTACCTTTAAAGAAACTTGCTTGTGGGCATTTGTTTTGCCTGATCAAGCCCCTCTAGCTACATATGCCGTATGACCTAAGAGCCATTCCCAGCTGCTTTAGCAATGAGCCGTTCGGGGTTACTGCTCTAGATACGGCTGCTTTGGTCACCAGCGTTGATCTAACCAGGCCAAATGAAGAGGAAACGGGATATTTCCGTACAACAAGGTTCTAGACTGCACAGTCCGGTCAGGGGGATATTGCTTAGCAGTCTGTTTGGACAGGCACAGCTAAAATCACATTCCCAAGATCCCTGGACCTGTGAGAGAGAAAGGTGCTGCTGTGAGAGAGGAGCTGTGGGCTGCTTCTGCTTCTCCTCCTGCCTTTGGTTTGTCTGCAGTGCCGCAGCCTCCTCAGCTCCGTGTGGCTCTGGGCGGCGCAGCCGTGGAGCTGAGGCTGCCGGTACGCAGTACCATCCTTCAGAGCTGTAGAAGTGGTTACGCTGAGCTGTCTTTGTCTTTTGCTCTCGCTTTCCAGACTCCGCACAGCCCTGTGTTAAATCCTTGTGAGACATGCAAAGAAATGACGGTGTTGGTGCTGTCTGAAGTGAAGTCCTGTGCTCTCTTTAATTGCAGGTCCCGCTGCAGCTCATAGAAAGCGTCGAGTGCCGGGATATATTTCAGCTTCACCTGACTTGCAAAGACTGCAAGGTGATAAGGTAGGAAGAGGCTGAGTGTCGGCCGGGGGGAGCTTTGCTCTCCACATGCTGTGGGCAGCTGTGACGTTTTAAAGCAATGGGTTTTTCTTCCTTTGTGACTTGCTCTCCCTCTGAAGATTCTCTTTTGTCTGGTTTTGCAAGTGATAGCGGGGTGTTTCTGTTGCTTGTGCTTTTGCTTGCTGTGATACCGTACAGCAGCAAGCCTTAGGCTGACCCTAAATGGCTGATCCTGATTTCAGGCTGGGATTACAGTGGCCTCGCTGCGTGTCCCCTGCCTTACCGCTAGGTACACAGTGTTGCTTCAGTTGGTTATCACACACTGAACTAGATAAAACCACCCAAACACGCTTCTAGGGAGAGTGTCTGGAGGAGATTTGGGGTTTGGAGGGTGAGCGCACGGGTTCAGGCGGCTCCTCGTGAAACCGTCCTTCTGCCCTGGCAGGCTCTGAGCCTGAGCTGCAGCTACTTCCTACTTGGCTGCTGCAGAAATTAATTTTGATCTATAAACTTTAATTAACAAGAAAGGCACATTTCCTTCTAATGGAATGTTTGCTGGCAGTACCTTTTGTGGAATGAAGTGAGCCCCGGTTGATCTGAGCACTCGGAATGTGTAACACGCCAGCTGCCGTGATTTGATGAGGGCTGATTTTACTTTACAAGTAATATTTAGTTTAATTTGAATTAAATATTTAACTTCCTCTTAACTTGCAGCTCTTGACATTTAAAAAAGTCACTCTCCCGCTCTACATCAATTTGTTATTTCTCCTCAGTTGTAGAAGGAATACAAATTATTTGTGTTTATGCCTGTCCTTATGAATTTCCCTTCAAAATTGCATCTCTGAGAATCGGTCCTTGGTGACACTGGCTGTTGGAAGGTCACGAACCACAGGGCGGAGATACCAGATTTAGAAAATATTCATGGGCTTTTTCCTGAACAAAGCAGTTTGTGTTTCGAATAACAGGGCTCAAGCGAAGGTCGTACTTGTTACTTGCACCACCAGGAGAATTGAGAAGGATGTAGGGCAGGTGTATGTTGTTTGGCTGTGGCTATTTAATAGTGAAATACCAGTCTAAGTGAGGAGGCTCGACTCGCTTTAGAGCCGGCGGTGGAAAAGAAACCCCTCCGGGCTGCAGCTCCTCGCAGCTGTTTAGCCACGTTTCATGTGTTGGATGTGTCGTTCTCCTTCCGCTGACTGGCTTGTAGGTATTTGCAGGTAGGGGTAATAAATCCTGCCCTTGGAGAAAACAGATGCTATCATCAGCCGCGAATGCAGTGGAACACTGGCTGAGCTGAATGTAAATACTCCGTGAATAATTTATAACGATAAAATCTTGGAGAAGTCTGTCAGAGCAAAATAAATCTCTGATCTGATTTCCACCCTTTTATTCTGAAGGGCCCAGGAACCCTCTTTGAAAAGACAAGCTAATGTCATTTTAATGTACTGCTTTGAAGGTTGGTTTCTCCTGCGCAGGGAATATTCTTGCTTGTCGTTGTCATTAGTCTGTAATGTCTCAAAAACGTTGTTTGTGCTTTCCACCAAGGCCAGGAAGAGAATCCAGGCGTGTGAGGTAGGGTAATAACATACAATTTCAGGTACTGGAGTTTGTCCTCATTATATGCAGATGAAGTGTGTTAATCAAGTGGCTCTTTCTCCTGTGCCTGATGAGAAGCGTGTTCTCGTTGATGGGAATACGATGCCTCAGTTATAAAGCGAGCTGGTGGTGTGAGCTCCCATGTGAGCCCACCAGCCAGCAGGTCTGACACATTCCGCTCGGTGGCCTTGTGAAAGCTGCAGGCTGAGCTCGGCGGTACTGTCGTTGGGTTTAGTCAGCCCCTCTTGAACAGCTCCCTCGCTCGGTGGGACCCCCCATGTGGCCCCCCCAGCCAGCAGGTCTGACACATTCCGCTCGGTGGCCTTGTGAAAGCTGCAGGCTGAGCTCGGCGGTACTGTCGTTGGGTTTAGTCAGCCCCTCTTGAACAGCTCCCTCGCTCGTGACCGGTGGGACACGCTGTTGCTCTACTCAGTCACAGAGTGTCACGTTCCTCCTTACAGCTTGTTCTGATTCCCTGAGTGTGAGTTTCTTGACTAACACCCAAAGGTTTCAGTTTTACTGTCCATTAGGATGCACAAAGAAGCAGAACTAAGTTATCCATGAGCCATTCGTTCTCCCTTTGTGCTTTCACAGATGTTCTCATAGTCAGATCTTACAGTCCGGCACGTCTCTTCCTGCGAATAACAGATGAATGTTTGTTTCTGGCCCAGGTGTCAGTTCTCCACTTTTGAGCAGTGTCAAGATTGGCTCAAGCGACTGAACAATGCCATCCGCCCTCCGTCGAAGATAGAGGACCTCTTCTCCTTCGCCTATCACGCGTGGTGCATGGAGGTGTACGCTAGCGAAAAGGAGCAGCACGGGGACTTGTGCCGGCCAGGTACGTGATGAGGCATCGCGGAGGCACTGACCAGTAACTGCCTGTTTGCTGAAACCCAGAACTTTCCCAAAAAGTTATAAACAGTCAGTCTGTGGATTTGATGTAGTTGGTCGCGTATAACACTAAGAACGTTTTGTTCACCAAGGCAGCAGCAATCGAGGACATTCTGTGTTGGTTGTGCCCCCTGTTTTGTACTTGCCCATAATGGTGGTCTTCAGCGTGGATGCTGAGGAGCATCCTGGGGGGTGGAGGAGAAGGAAGGCCTTGAGCTGCTCCTGAGGTTCATCCACTGCTGCGAGGCAGTGACCTAGTTTAGTGAAATGCCATCCTTGCTGGGAAGTTCTAGAAGCCCACAAGTAAATAAAAGCTAAAAACTGGGATGCTGCTGGTTTGAATGCACTTGTTTGAATGTGAGGAAATGCGAGTTTCAGGCCCTCTCCGGTCTGAGGCTGTCTTTGCTCGCAGCTCACGTACCTGAGACACGTCCCAGCTGTCAGGCTGAGGAATGTTGGTGTGGTTCTGTCCCCGTTACTGAAGCTGGTCCAGGGCTGTCCAAAGCCAATAATCTCTTCGGTGCCTGAGTAAGAGCAGTCAGAAGGTAGCACACAAGTGGGAGGAGGTGCTCCTGTCGCTGCACTCTGCACATTCCACATTAGTGGGTGCTGAAAAAAGACCAAAAAAATCCTCAGAGCAGAATTTTAAACTCGGCTCTTTTCCCTCCGAACTATATTCAGGTGCTGGAAGGTGGCAGAGACGGACCTGGCTTGCTCAGTCTCCTTGTAGTCCTTTTTTCTTGCGCACTGGAGCAGACGGGCCTCAGCCTAACACTAGGCTGGGGTATGAAGCAGCTTCTGCTTTTTTATTAACTTTTAGCAATCCAATTTTTTTCTTCTGTCTATCCAGTAATTTTCTTTAATGTAGTAACTTTCCTTCCTGTAACTCACTTGTTTCTGGTGGGAGATATTCTCCTTCTAGGAGTTCAATTTCAGTTGAAATACATCTGTGGGAATGTAATTGAAGAAGTTAACCCAAGACATCCCTACTTGTTTTTTCACATCCAAGGACTCCAATATTTGGTAGATAACAGACAAAAATACTAAATTGCTTCCAAATCTAGGGAACTATTAACTTCTGGGGAAAAAAGTGCAAGTTGTTGTCAGCATATGCAATGGGAGATAGGAGCTGTGGCTCCCCAGATCAGCTCTTACGGCCAGGAGGCCGAAGTCCAAAAAAGGATCGCTTGCTTTTTCTCTGATTCTGAGAGTCTGTTGGGATTCTTTGAAAATATTATCCATCCTGGCTCAAAATGCCTCTTAAAATACCAGCTTTCAGAAGGAACGGACAAAACGCTACAGCTGGGATTTCATTCCCAGAGGGAAATCTATGATTTCCTGACATTCACAGCAGCTGAAAAACTAAGAGGGAGAAATCAGACAGAATATTTAATTTTCCTGTAGTTTTATGTGCTTCTCTTAACACCCACTAGCAGTGTGCGGCTGCAGGGTATTTCCATTATTCTCATCTGCCATCCAGAAAAATCCTTCAGGATGTATCCCAAGATGTAACGACTGTTGCTCACAGCAGCTGTGGAGGAAGCCCATCCTCGGCGCTGCTCCAGCAGAAGGGTTGGCTTTCGACAGTGAAGTCACTGCTGAGGAGGACCACGAGGGAGGTTGTTGTCTGGCTGGAATGCATTGTCCCAGTTTCACCTCTGCTGCTGGCATTGCTGCCAGCTCTGCGGAGCCAGCCAGCCTCTGTGGAGCAGCGGCTCAAGCCGATGGATGGGAGTGGGGGGGCG
>NW_010428639.1:43236-50572 GCF_000710305.1 Buceros rhinoceros silvestris
GAGTGGGTGGCCGGAGGATAATGAATTCCACCTCATGCAGAGTTCACGTGAGAAGCGGGAGATGGTTGGCAAGCGCCAGGCTAATTGGTTTGGCGGTGGGGAAGGTAGGGCAGAGTGAGTGTGATGCGGAGCCCAGCCTTCTGCAGGAATCGCGTGGTGCAGGAGGCAGAACCGTGTCTTTCTCATGGTGCTGCTGTCCCCGTGCTGTGCTGTAAAGGGAGTAAGTGATGAAGGTCAGTCAGGTCCATGGATTCTACAGCCATGTGCCTTGAAGAGTGTTCACTCCATGGGCACAGTGTCATTCTCCCATTTCACCTCTCAAAAAACATAAGAAAGATCATGTTGTTACGCAGATCTCTCACGCTTTGTCCGTGCTGTAGAGCACGTCGAGAATTGCCGGGTACCGTTTTCGGTGTGTGGTGTGACCTGCAGACACGTTACAGCTTTTCTTTCACAGGTCATTAACTGCTGTGGTTAGGCTGCTTATTCCTCATTTTCCTGTTTCTCTCTACTTCTCTCTAATTGTTCTGCAAAGTCACATAAAAAATAGTTTCAGACATTGACATTTACATCTCAGAGATAAAGAAGTATCCACTTTCAGACTTTCAGAATCACTTTATCTAGCGTTGCTCACATGCTCATTAAATCAATCTCATTTCATCACTCTCTGAACCTGGAAATTCTGTACTTTTTTCTCTTCTACCTGGTGCTGGAGTTACCCTCTAATCCTCTAGACTTTCTGCCTATTGGAGTAATTATTCTGTGTTACCATTGTCTATTTTAAAATTAGATTTCTAATAAAGTGTCTAAGAAATAAGTGGAGCTCTCTGCAGTGCCTTTAATATATTAATCCAGGAATTTGGGAGGCTCTTGTGACTGGTACTTGTGTCAAACAATCTCTTAGACAGAGGAATACTGTCCCATTTAGAGATGGGAAGCTGAGATGGAGGTGAAACTGCTGGGCTTGCCTCAGTCCTGCAGGAAACCCCGGGGCTGCCATTGCGTGTCCAGACCACACTCCACGTCATGTATTGCCCGTGCACCTCCCAGTCAGACCAGAGCTTCTAATTCCTCATTCATACAGAATTCTCTTACACTTCAGAAAAAGAGAATGACTATTGTGTCTTCCCCCTGCGCGCGCCCAACCACTTTTGCCCGCGTGCTTGGTTCCGGTCTGTAGCGTCACTGTACTTGTATGAATTTCCAGGAGCTGGTTGTTTCCGAGAAAACATCCTTGATGGACTCCAACGTTTCTGGAGCATTGGCCAGGGAGGGCCAAGCTGCGGTTCTCCTCACACAGGTTTTCAAAACAGGGCTGTGGAACGCCGACGGTGCTTTGAACTGTCCCTCCCTCTCCTCAGTCTTTCATCAGTAGTATTTCTCTCTAATCGTTTTGAAAAGTAGGAATCTTACTTCTTAATTCACATTTATTTTCTCTCTCTGCTCTTGATACCCAGGAGAACATGTAACTTCAAGGTTTAAAAACGAAGTGGAGCGGATGGGGTTTGATATGAACAATGCCTGGAGGATTTCCAACATCAATGAGAAGTACAAGTAAGTTACGTGGGCTGCTGATTCCCGGCCAAACGGCATCTCAGAACACCGGGTTTGTTACAGCACATTACTGGGACTTGTTTCCAAGTTCTGCAGCTCCTAATAAGGGATAATTAGAATTACGATTTTTCGTTGTTTTATAGGAAAAAGTGCTTTAAAAGTATTATTTAATATTTTATTAGCTGCTTGATTTGCTTGCTGGAGAATTTCTTACAGAATAAACGTTCTAATGGAAGAAAGGGAAGCCTTAAGTGAGCAAAGAGCAGAGTCTGAACATCTCTAAGAGCCATTTTTTTATTGTGTCTTATTCTCTAACTTATGACAAAGAGTCGTATTAAAAAAACCCAAGTTGCTGTGGAAGAGTTAAGCCTGTAGATCCTTCAAATAAGAGAAAACACATCCTGTTGCTTATTTGCGTGTGTGGTGTCTGGGAATTGAGGAACTGCTGCGTATCGCTTACGTTCAACCCTCTGCACCCCAGGCTCTGCGGTAGTTACCCCCAGGAAATCATCGTTCCCGCCTGGATCACCGATAAAGAGCTGGAGAGCGTGGCGAGCTTTCGGTCCTGGAAGCGTATCCCTGCTGTCGTGTACAGGTGAGGCTCTGGCTGCTGGAACAGCTTTCACCAGCCTGCGAACAGGCTGTTCCAGCCCAGAAGGACTGAACAAAGTCGTAAGTGGGGATCTTGGCCTTAGTGAAAGGTGTGCAGGCTGCTCTGGACCCAGTTGTCCCTTCCCCAAGCCTGACAGACTCTAGCAAAGGTGTTAAAGGTATTTTTAAATATTTCTAGAATGTATTCCAAGTCCAGAAAGGCCTGGCTTGCACCTTGCTGTGTTTTTCGCATGTATGATATGATGTGGAGGGGGTGCTGCCTGAAGGCCCGGGGCCTGCAGGGTGGAGCTGGACAGCGAGGCGGGGAAGAGACAACAAAACCTGCCCCAGCCCTTTGGCTGCCCAGTGGGAGGGTACCCAAGAGGTTCCACACCGGGACTCTGTCCGGGATGAGGTCCAGAAGGATCGCAGAGGTGGTGTAGTGAACAGGACCTCGGAACAAAACACCAACACCCTCATGGGTCAGGTACCAAACGAGGATGACGGGGACCTCGCATGAGAAAAAGTGTTTCACCCCAGCCTGATGGTTTGGGGTCTCTTCATTTGCTGCCTGCGTATGTAGTGTTTGATACCTGCTCAAAACCCCCAGAACGTGGGAGGCAGCAGCACATCCTGGCCCTTGTAGGTGAGGTAAGGCAGAGTTGCTGCTTGTTTGCTCTGAAAGGGAATAATGGTTTGTGTCTCTTAATTCCGAACACGGATCGTAGGAGCACATTTGCATCTCCTGGAAGTCATCTCTAGGGCAGTCACCTCAGATGAGATGGATTTTCTTTTTTTTTAATATGAAAAAATACCAGATGAAGACACAGCTGAGGAAAAGGTAACTGGTGTCTCTGGTGACACTTTGGTTCTTCTCTGCTTCTCGTCTGGCTGACGGTCGGGCTGCAGTGTAAACAAGGACAAACACCACAATTATTTAAGGGAGATCTGAACCTCACGTTACAGAAGAGTGTATGCATTAGCTCTGTCCACGTGCTGTAGATGGCTTTAATCAGACAGCCTCTTCCATAGGCTGAGGCCAGCGATTCCTCATGACAAAATGGCCTTTCTGAGATACTGGGTTTGGCAGCTTCTGCAGTAAGAAACACGTTTCAGCCTCTATGTTTTTCCGAGCATGCTGGAACCTGTCATTTCAGCCTGTGGCCGCTTTCCTGGTGTAGTTACCCTCCCATAAACCTTTAAAATCTCCTTGAAAAATCAGATGACAAAGGGGTTAAAAAGCTGAGGAGTGCTGGTAACCCCGTGAAGTCTGCCTGGCCACCCACCCCTTCTCAGCGGGAGGGAAATCCTCTTCTCCCAGGGACGAGCTGATTTTAGAGAGCTGTAAAGTCAACAAATTCGTTTGCCCTGGGTCAGAGGAGCAAGGGTACAGGAGTTATGAGTGGGCCACCGACCATCCTTTACCAGGCCACTTTGTGCAGTTGTCCCATGACATCACTCAGTGTGACTCAGGGGAGAGCGATTTGAACATTCAAACGACACCATGGACTGAAGTGGTTTAGTCCCTGGCATTCCGTTTTCTGCAGTTCTGGTGTGACTGTGCATGGTAAATTACATCATTTTTCATTTGTAATCTTAAAACCAGGGGGAGAAATGCTGTTCTCTTTTTTGGATCTCTTTTTTTCCTCATCTTGACATTTAGTAATAGATTTTTTCCAGTCATCCAGTTCATCATTCTGGGCTCCAGCAGAGCTCACACCAGCTAGTAGTTAGTGATCCGTGTGATTGGAAATCCGGGTAGAGTTTCCTTCTCTCTATCCTGCCATTAAAATTGGGGGTTTTCTTACTTTGAGAGGAACAAGGGACAAGAGCTCATTCAGCTTTTTATCTGTAAAATATGATTTGGGGACTTTCAGTTTCATTATTGATGACGTTTGAAAATCTGTTCTTCTTGCTTTACCTCAGGGAGAAAGAAGTCATAATGACTTTTAAAAAAGTCAATAACTTGTCTTGGATACCGAACACTGGGACAGAGACCAGCGACACAGGCGCTTGGCACCAAACCCCTCGTTGTCTGCTCGTGCGAAGCGTTCGAGGGCTGCAACGGTGCGCACAGGCTGCGGAGCTGAGCGGGCTGAGTTCAGGGGCCGCCTTCAGAAACCCCCAGCTGAGGCTGGGCTGTCAGGAGCCTGCCTCCTCTTGGAGGATCAGATTCCTAGCACAATCTCGCGCCCAGCTTCCGCAGCTTTCCTCCGTGTGTACAGTTTTTTTTTAATCTAGGCACATATTTATGGAGATAATTCTGGGCTGTAACGTGGTTTTTGTAGCTTCTCTGTTTTGGTCCCAGAAATCAATGTTAGGGAGAAGCCTTTGCGGATTTTGTGGAAAGACGATAGAGAGGACTTTGTAAATTATATGTGTCTTAAATTCATGAGAACCTATGTGGAAATTAGCTGTGGTGAAGATGCCTTCTCGCCTCACCCGCTGCTGAAGGCCCTGACCCCAGCAGGCAGCGTTTGTGCCAGCACAGGAAGCAAAGGGAACAGGGATCTGCTGAATTCCAGCTGTGAATTGCAGCGATGATTTGGTTTGGTGGTTGTACTGGTAGAGAAGCTGTGGAGGGAGCTACTCAAACCTCGCTAGTCCTCCCTGTCTTTGTAGTTATGGGGACTCGGTGGATTTATTGTGCTGCAGAGGTTGCTTGAACGTGAGGAAGACGGCGCGAGCGCAGAGGAGTGCGGTACGTCGTACCGTTAGGCTGCGCTTTGGCAGGCCGCACAACTCTCAGCGGTGATGGACTGTGTCCTCCTGTAGGGAGGCCGCACCTTGTGTTGTCTCTAGAGCATCAGGAAACCTGCAGTGGAGGGTTTGCTTTCAGGTTTTTTAATCTTTATTTGGTTACCGAGATCTGGGTGATGCTGTCTGAACCCCAGCTCTATCTCTAGGGACCTCAGAATCACACCACAACCATTTGCTATTTTTTGTCCCTGTGGCCAGTGCGGTTGGAATGAGTGTGATTCCTCCCAGCTCCACCATTATCCGAAATAGAATTGTTGGCTGGTTTCAGCTGGTACATCTGAACATTGCGTATTTGCACAGGCTTTGAAGTGTTGGGGCTTCACAGCTATCAGCGTGGGGCCTAACGATTCTTTATGGTTTGTGGTATAAATGGGAGGCAAGAACCTGGAGATGAAACTGTAACTGTTTATGAACCTGTGAAAATTATTTTGCAGGCAGGTAGTAATGAAATCTAGGGGAACACGTGGAACAGTAAATGAGCTGCTGAGCGCTCGGAATAGATTTCTTACATGTGTAATGACGGTTTATTTTCTTTTGCTCTTTTGTGCAAGCGAGGCGGGGAACGAGGTGGCCTTTCAGTGATTGGCATGTATTTTTTCTGAACTAATTTGGTACCCAGGGCGCTGTTTCTGGAGGGCCGTTCATTCCAGAGAAATACATTTTTCTCCGCATGCAGTCGGCTGGCACCCGCCACAGCATTCAGATTGCTTTTCCTTTCCATCAGTTAATGCGGCATGTAGTTGTTCCTCTCCGCAAAGGAATTTTATAGGAAACAATTACAAAAGAGCTATGAAAAACACTTAAAATACCGCCCCACAACCTGTTTTATCATTTTAAGGTTTTCCAAGGAACCCTAACCTGATGTCCTCGTCACTGCCACCTGCTGCTGTGCCCCGCGATGACACCGCCAAGGTGGAGCTGCACAGCGCCTGGCACGGGTTTGACAGCTCTGACAAGAAGTTATAAATCAGCTTGTCACACCTCCACAAACACTTGTTAGTGAAGCTTTATAGATTGGGGGGGCTGTCCGAGGCGACTGTTTAAAGACCCAGCTAACTGTCACCATTCCGTGCCGTTGCCTTGTTAGAGGGAATTGCCTGAGTCTTGGTTGACAGGGAGCTGAGGTGGCCACTTGGTTTGCAGAAAGACTCTGAAATCCTTTGGTGTCGTAACACGTTGAACTGTGATTGGCATCTGCATACTCGACAAATACGGGGTTCCAGTGGGACTCCCGAGCTCGACCAGCGCTGCCTAGAGGCACCTCCAAGGGCTGCGTATCTGCCGGCCGTGTAACTAGAGAAGATCAGCGCGTGGGTAAGTGGCTAGAGGTGTCAGATGGGACTTGAGGCAGGGAGTAAACATTTCCCGGTGTCCCGTTCCTCAGCGTCGTTGACTCGCTGTGTGGCCTGAGAAAAGTCGTGTCTCGTCTCTATGTTGGCCGCTCCTCCCACAGCTCTTCATGCCGGCAGCCGGGCTCCCTTCCCGCCGTGCCTGAGTCCTCTGCTGCTGAAGGTCGAGGAGAACGTGGCTAGTGCCAGATGTAAACACTTCAGTCAATGGGGAATTACGTGGCTGGTGGCAGCAGTGGGCTGTGCCAGCGTGGAGGCAGGAAGCGACATGACAGCGACAATATTTTTCACATGCTTTGTTATAATACATGATAGGGGAGAGTTTTTAAATGTCTTTTGGAGTATGTTGGTTTTAATTATTTCGAATCTGCCCTCTACGTGGAGGACAAGAAAGTAGGTCAGATTTAAGAAAATAACTACTAACTCTTCAGACGCTTATTTTTAAAATCTGATTATTTTTTTAACATCACTCCGCAGAGCTACGTTCACGTTTGGTCATTCCTCGGTTACCTCCCGACGTACTCTTTTATCTCATCTCCATACTCCATTTGTCAGTCTTCTCAAGTTCTATCAGTATATAGTGTGCTTGAAATTTATATCACAGTTAAGAGGAAAAATACTCTGTTAATAAAGAATGTGTCCTTTCTCAGCGCTGCTGAGGTGTCTGCATCGATTTATGTGCTTGTAGACGTTATTTTCCAGCCTGGCACCGCACCAGTGCTTACACGTAAGAGCTTGGTGCTCTTCTGTGCGATCCGGTGGGTGCTGGAGAGGCAGCAGGTGAGACACTACCCAGAGAGGGTCAGAGGAGTGACTCACGGCCGCTGCCTAGAAACGGCTGTGTGCAGCAGCAAGGGTTTGGGTTGCCATTAGCCATCATCAGACAGAAGGTGTGTCAGATTCTGCCAGTATTTCCTACCAAATCTGTAACATCCTTCAGATTTCATTAGCAGTATGCTTTGATGTAAAAAAATCTCGTCAAAAAGTGCATCTGTGGGTTTACTCCTGTCCTCGAGCACAAGTTCAGCTGAGCCCTCCCCTCCTCGCTGGTACGGCAGCAGCAGAGCTGACTGCCCCGCAGG
>NW_010428639.1:50644-50884 GCF_000710305.1 Buceros rhinoceros silvestris
CGTTGTTCGCGCAGCAGCGGGGCTTACGGCCCCGCAGGTGCTGAATACCCCTTTCATGCCTCATCTGCCCTTCCAAAACCTTCCCCAGCTTTCACTGGCTAACGGACAACAGCACTACCCACAAAATGCCTTGTTTCCTCTGACCGGCCTCGGCTTTGACTTCTGCCTTTGAATGCCTGCGTGGTGCCACTCAGCGTTTTGAAGGGAAGCATGTGGAATTCGTCCATGCTGATCGACAAC
>NW_010428639.1:51013-63481 GCF_000710305.1 Buceros rhinoceros silvestris
CAGAGAGGTCCCGACAGGCGTTAAACTCCTGGAACATACCGGTTAATTTTTCATGCCCTCTGTGGTTTTCGCCCTGATTCTCCCAAGTTACGCACCGCCGTTCTTTTCCTTCTTTGCTCCTGCAGGCACCAGAACAATGGAGCCGTTATTTCCCGCTGTGGACAGCCCGAGGTCAGCTGGTGGGGCTGGAGGAATGCAGACGAAGAGGTCCCGACAGGCGTTAAACTCCTGGAACATACCGGTTAATTTTTCATGCCCTCTGTGGTTTTCGCCCTGATTCTCCCAAGTTACGCACCGCCGTTCTTTTCCTTCTTTGCTCCTGCAGGCACCAGAACAATGGAGCCGTTATTTCCCGCTGTGGACAGCCCGAGGTCAGCTGGTGGGGCTGGAGGAATGCAGACGATGAACACCTCGTCCAGTCTGTAGCCAAAGCCTGCGCCTCGGATTCAAGGTCCAACAGTAACAAGCTAATGAATGGAAATTGTTCCAGAGATTTCTCCAATGGAGGGGACCTCTCCGATGTGGAATTTGGTAAGTTTTCTGGAAAAGCTGAAACTCTTGTATGCGCTGTAACACCTTTGACCCTTCGCCTTTCATCAGGCATTCTCTGGGTTCTGTACGGGCGGTGCATGGCGGGACTGGAGTGAATCGCTGTCAGAAACGCTGTCAGAAGTCTCCTCTCAGTTGCTCACCAGTTACATCTCTCTTCCCCAGATTCCTCCATCTCTAACGCTTCGGGAGCAGAGAGTTTGGCGATACAGCCTCAGAAGCTCTTGATCTTGGACGCCCGATCTTACGCGGCCGCTGTGGCGAACAGAGCCAAAGGTGGAGGCTGCGAGTGCCCAGGTAGGCAGCGCTGCTCCCCAGCTCTCTGCTAAGCTGTTCGGGAAGGCTTGCTCCGGTGTAATTACACTGGCAGACTTAGCACTGCACAGCTGCTGGGCTGCATGGACACAAGTGCTGTTCAGCTGTGTGAAAGGTCTGGGTTGTGGCAGCGAGTCCTTTGGGAGGACGCGATCAGCTGGTAATTAGTTCTGTTTCTCACAGTAACAGTGCTTAGTAAATGCTGAGCTGCGGGGAATATGCTGATGAGTTTTTCCCCTAAACAGCCTGACAAAGGTGTCCAGCGTGCTCATGTCTGAAAAAAACCCCACAAACCCGTAAAAATCCACTGATTAGAGGATACCAACAGCCTCAAATGGTGGTGCACGATACAACTTCGCAGCCATTTTTCTAAAGCCGAAACATTTTTCAGTGTTTGTATCATAACCCAAAGCAGCTGAACTCCCGGTTCCTTTTGGGTTTGTAACACACTTGCAGTCACCACTTTGTGTTCTTTGGCACTCGTGAATTGCTGGTATTACAAACAAGATGCTGTGTTGTGGTCGCTGTTAGATATGAAGGCAAGCTGTTGAAATTCCACGGGTGGAGAGTCACGGTGAAATACCAGACGGGAAAACCAGAGATAAGATAATAGGAGCTATTTTGACCGTATAGTCTTGTTTTGGTCTTTGCTGCCATAGCCACCAGTGAGAAAAGATGAATTTTCCATTTAACACCTCAAAACTACTGGATGATGACTCCTCAGAGAGTAAAATACCAAAGAAAACAAAAGCAGAGTATACAGAAATTTAATTCTCTGCCTATATAGTGGTTCTTCTTGGTAGGAGATTTCCAAACAACTTGTCACCTTCCATAGATTTAACTTGTACTAAGTGCTTCCTTTTTGCTAATTTCTCCAGGGATGGCCGAGTTTGCTTCGCTCTCGCTGTATAAGAATACCTCATTTATGCTGTGGTTTATATATAACATAATGCAGAGTACATACGGTAGTTTACTAAAGCACTAAACTCAGCGGAGTTCTTCGTTTCTTCTCTCTTTCTGCCCTTTCCCTCCAGAATACTACCCGAACTGTGAAGTCGTGTTCATGGGGATGGCAAACATTCATTCCATCCGCAAGAGCTTCCAGTCGCTGCGTTTGCTCTGCACACAAATGCCAGATCCAGGAAAGTAAGTGGCGATTTGGGGGGGCTTTGCCTTTGTTTATGTGTTTCTGCCTCTGCGTTCTGCTGCTGATGATTCGTAAGTCGACACGCAGCGTGTTTTCTGTGGTGATTTCCCTCCACATCTGGGAAAGTGTTAATGAGGCGTAAATGAAGAATGACTTTTACAGCTTATTAAAATGGGAGCTTTGACTTACTAAGTTCGCAGATCCAAACCTGAAAGCTTCCTAAAAGAGTGAAAACTGTTTTCCCTTCTTTTCCTCCAGTTGGTTATCAGCTCTGGAAAGTACCAAATGGCTGCAGCACTTGTCTATGCTTCTGAAATCTGCCCTGCTCGTAGTTCACGCTGTGGACCGAGACCAGCGACCTGTCTTGGTGCACTGCTCAGACGGCTGGGACCGAACCCCCCAGATCGTGGCCCTGGCCAAACTGCTGCTCGATCCCTATTACAGGACCACCGAGGTTCGTGCAGCATCTGTCAGCGGGAGGGGTGGTTCCCAAGTCCGGGGCCTTTTCAGAGGTTTTTTCCGCTAGAAAAGGCACTAGAGCCGGTAGGAGTTTACCCGCAGATACGTTATGTATCGGTGCACATGGAGTCTGGGATTGAAGAGCAGGTGATGCTGTGGCTGCACAGACATGCTCTGTGCTCCCCGTATTTCACTTTGGATATGCAGTGCCGAGTGCAGCGTACTGCAATTGCCGTGACACCATTGCAGCTCCTCGGCCAACTGCTGACACAAAGCCCTTCTCTTTTGCAGATTGCCCAGCTGCACGTTTGTCTGGTTTCTCATGTGTCTTGTCCACTGCCAGTTATTTCTCCGGGTTTTGCAGCCTGTGTTTTTTTCCCCCATCACTTTTCAGCATTGTGTGATATGTGATGGCTGGATTCCAGCTGGCAGCCCACAGGCGAGATGCCTTTGTTGTCTAGAACAGAAGCATATGGCTAAACACTTGAAAGCTTGGGCACTTGAGGACCGGGAGCTGAAACGTAGCGATGCCTTTTGGATGAAACTCTGGAAACCTCTCAGATCCTTTCATGTGGGTTCTAGAAGCGTCACAGTCCACAGGAGAGGATGAATTGTTTTCCCTTACGACAGGTCAGCCCATCACTTTCAAGGGAGAGCTTTAAAGTGTCCTCTCCTGTCCAAATGTTGGTTACGGTTTTGATGAAGTTCCTACTCGCCCCTGCCTGGCCGAGATAGGTCTCACATCAGGATCTTCCCTGCCAGTAACTGAGGACTTCACCAGCCCTATTCGCTTTCTGTTCACATTGTTTGGGGGTTCATATCTGTCCTAATCGGGTTGTGCAGCATTTCAGAACACAAAGGTGTGAGGTAAAGCTGTAAAGATGAGAACGAGGTCTGTGCTGAAGTGAGGACACAGGGATAAAGAGTGAGGACACAGTAATGAGGTGATTCCCACAAATCTCAGACCATCTCAGAAAACTGAACCGGAGAAAACCAGGACCTTTTCATCTGTGCTTTCATTTCTGCAGGGTTTCCAGGTGCTAGTGGAGACGGAGTGGCTGGATTTTGGCCACAAGTTTGCAGATCGCTGTGGCCATGGTGAGAATTCGGATGACCTAAATGAGCGCTGCCCAGTGTTTTTACAGTGGCTGGACTGCGTCCATCAGCTCCAGAGGCAGTTCCCTTGCTCTTTCGAGTTTAACGAAGCATTCCTTGTGAGTTGTGGCTTGAGAGATTGCTGTTTTACAGAGCGCTTCTGAACCGGTACCCAGTAGTAATGTACTGTAGAGCCCCCGGGGGTTTCTCCTTCCCCATCTGTCTGTGATATGCTGCAGCCGGATAAAGGGAATGGGAGCAGTGCCCAGAGGCAGCAGACAACAGCTCATGTGCTCCATGGGACCTGGGGGCTGTTCTCTCTTGGAACAGAAGCAGGACCCTTAAGGACTACTTTTAAAGAAATAAAGAAATGATATGAGTGGAATAGTCTCACCTAAGAGGCGCTGGAATAACTCTGCTGTAATACATCCACACAGCGTCAAAAAAATCAGAGTTCCCAGCAGTGTGAACTTGCCCCCGGCTTCAATCTCGTTTTGACTCGAAGGCTCCTCCTCTGAAAACAACCTGCCCCTCACCTTTCCATTCATTTTTTCGGTTTCTTAGCTGAAATGTGCAGGATACATGAGCTGTGTTTATTCTCTGTGGAAGTGGGCAGCTCTGCTGGCAGCCGTGTGCCCAGCATGGTCACAGTCCGTTCTCGGGTTGGAAAGGGGTAGTCACCTGCTGCAGGACTAGTAACCTGAAGAGGAGAAGGTTTTATGAAGTGTCTGATCCACCAAGAGATTTACAGCACATTCCTGTGATTGTGGCTGACTTGAATTACTACCTGCCAGCTCAGCCGTGTCACCAGTAAATGTCGGGTCCTGGCTTAGCTCAGTTGTGAAATGGGATACGTGAGGTTATACCTGCTGCTCTGCAGGGGCTGCGTGTGGACGTACCCTCCTGTTTCGGCCCTTTTAGAGTAAACCCCTGATTTCTGAGAGTATCGAAGTACTTGTCTTCCTTGAGATGGCCGAGTCATCCCCTGGAAGTCACTTACATGCTTAAAGTTAGGTGTGCAATAAGGTATTTGTTCACCTGGGACCGCAGCATGGAGTGAATAACAATGAGAATTTCTGTGCTGGGGTGATGTTTTGTGCCAGGGGTATCACGGTGCTCTCCTTTGCCCGTCCTGCTGGCTGTGAGTTTGAATCAGCCAGAGTTCTATACTTGATCGCAAACAGATATTTTGTCTTTGTGGTTTTTCCTGAATTTTTTTGGTTATGGTTTTAAAATATTCCACTCTGCTGGAACCCTCCTGCGATTAGTTATAAGTACGTGTGTCAGAGATGCTTAGGGCAGGGGGTATATTGCCCCACAAAGGAAGGACCTGTTGCTTCTTAGCCTTGACTGTTGATTCTCTTGTCCAGCTGATTCCTTCTGGCGTCTGACGGTATTTGTGTTGCTCTGTGCAGGTGAAATTGGTGCAGCACACCTACTCTTGCCTCTTTGGAACATTCCTGTGCAACAATGCGAAAGAGAGAGGAGAGAAGCACACTCAGGAACGGACCTGTTCTGTCTGGTCTTTGCTGCGGGCAGCAAACAAAGCCTTCAAAAACCTGCTCTACTCCTCCCAGTCCGAATCCGTATGTACCCTCTGCCCCCACCGCGCGGGGAGACACCCTGTAGGTCCCAGAAGCGGTCTCAGAAGCATGACCCTTCATGCAGTGCCCCAGCATAGCAGCTTGGCGGTGGCTGTCAGGAAGGCAGCGTAGAGACAGGCATTTCCAGAGGAGCGTGCCCTGCTCTCCTCGGCAGGGTTTGCTCCGTGCAGCCTGACGCTTCCAGCCGTGCATTACGTTTGCTGGTGGCTGAGGA
Organism: Buceros rhinoceros silvestris; assembly: GCF_000710305.1. Lineage (NCBI taxonomy): Eukaryota > Metazoa > Chordata > Aves > Bucerotiformes > Bucerotidae > Buceros > Buceros rhinoceros. Next base: position 56,397 of record NW_010428639.1, read on the forward strand.
GTGTCAGTGCAACCTCAGGCATTTCTGTGCTGGAAAGGCTTTTCCTGTAACTAAGCGTTTTGCTTTATTTTTTGTAACAGAAACCATTTCAGTGTTTGTCAAACGGGCCTTTCTAGAGAACTGTGTCAGAGGAGGATCCTAGACACAGCCTCGGTATTCACCCTAAATCTAAACAGCCAGCGTGCCTCAGATTATTGGGTGTACCTTTGTGTCTCTTCACACGTGCCCGTTTTCAGCTTGGCCCTTCGCTGAAGCCGCTGGGAAGGGGCTCACCGTTACCTTTTGGTGTGTTTGATAAAAGGGCACCTAAGGCCTTGAGGGATGCCGTGTGGTGGGCACAGAAACTGTCATCAAAGGTCAGCAGGGTGAGCACAGCAAAGCCTGTGACAGATTTAAACCCGTTTTGTTATAAAAGCATCATAAACCTACCTAAGGACTAGGCAATGCTTTCACACGTGACAGATGTGGCTTTTAATTGTCCCTTAGGAAAGAGTTCAGTTGTTACAAAGCGAGGGGTCTGTGTTCCCATCAGCTGCTGCGGCTGGCTGGCTCCCTGGGACGCCGGCTGCGCAGCCTGCGCTCCCACCGCACGCAGAGCACTTTGTCACCGCGAGCCCTTCCGGACTGTCATCACAAGGGTGGATGTGACAGCTGAAAGCCCGGCTAAATGCAGCTTGGGAGGACTTTGAAAGCTAGGGGTGCATCTGTGGTACTCTGTGAGTAGCGGGGGGGCTCCAGGGGGAGTGCAGAGAGCGGGCAGCGGGGACGGGTAGTGTCTGTCCTTGGGCTGCCCTTCCGAGCTGTGTCTCGTGGCACAGCCGCAGTCTGGGTGACCTGGCCCCTGCTCTCAGTAAACGCTGCGCTCGTGTTCTCAGCCGGTTAGGATAACTGGTCTGTAGGTGGGAGTTCTGGTCACCTCCTGTCTTGCAGTCATCTTCTTGTGCGTGTACTGCAGTGTGGAGAAGGTGCCATATCTGTGATGAAACCGGAGCCGTTTTAAGTGCAGGGCACCCATGACCCCAGGCCAGCCCAGGGCCCCGCCTCTGCTCAGTGGCGGGGAAAGGCGCCGGTTCTCTGCCGTTCCCTGCTTCTCCGCAGGCCTGGGGAAGCAGCGGAACTGAGAGAGGGACCCAAGGTGGTTTTGGACTGACACAGAAGGCGTGTCCCACGATCAGGGAATCCCTTTTAAGAGCACGCTGCCTCTGCAGCAGAGTATTTCTGCGTGTACTTAATTTTTAACGTTGGAGTGCTTTCGTTAAAGACGGGCTAGAGCTCTGATGAATCGGAGCCTGCAGAAGGAGGTTATGGGTTCAGCTCTCGTCTGGCCTGGTGTAATATGAAGTACAAGGAAACCTCTGTGCTAACAAGGGGCCACTGAATTCTTCAGCAGTTTAAATTGCTCAGGAGCATCATTAAGGTGTAGATTCACCCAGAGCCTGTTGCGGTTGTTCATTCACAAGAAGCTCAAAGGCAGCATTGTTGTGTCTCAGCCCCGTCTCTGAAAGACAAGACAGTCCTACACCCAAGTGTAGCTGGTGACCAGCGCCGTAGTGGCTCCCCACCTTGGCCTTACCTAGCGATCTAGCAAAGCCTCCCCCCCACAGACCCCATCCCTCAGCCCACGGTCAGATCCGAACGCTTCTCCCGGTTGCGGGAGCGCGCGGTTGGCCGTGCCGTTTCTGAACGCGGTGTGTCCTCCCCCTCAGGTGCTGTATCCAGTGTGCCATGTGCGTAACCTAATGCTCTGGAGTGCTGTTTACCTGCCCTGCTCTTCCCCCTCCACGCCCGCCGAGGACACCTGTGCCCCATACCCTGTGCCAGGCTCTAGCCCTGAAGATCAGCCTCTGGGCAGGTGAGCCTAGAGCCCAGAAACCCCACCCTGTAAAGTAAGATCAACGGAGAGTATTGGGGGGCATAAAGGGGAGGAGGCTCAGGGGGGAGGGAAGTTTTTTTCACAGGGTTGTGTGTGGGACTGTTGCACCTCCAGCAGTTTGAAAGCTGGAACGTTTCAGAGGTGACAGCGTAGCGGGGAGAGGATTGGCAAATCGAACTGAGCTCTGGGGGTTGCGCAGCTGAGTGGGATGCCTTATCTCCGTGGGGGGTGGAAGCTCGCATCTGGTTGCCTTGAATTCGAGTTTTTTTCTGTGTTGTGTAACTCTTCCTTTGTTTTTTTGTACGCTGAGCACATGTTAACTAGGAGGTGTGACCGGACTGGAAGCGTTTGTGCTTTGTGGTAAAGGGATTATTCTGGGAACGTTTGAAGCCTGATGGAACGTATTTTCCTGATGGCAAACAAAGAAAGTACCAAAGCAGCTCTGCGCTGCAGATGGTCAGAACGTGCTCCTGGCCAGCACTTCACACAAGTCCATTAGTTAGCAGATTGTTGCTGTCTGAGTGGTGGGGGGAGGCTTTCCACCATGGCAGCTAAACGTTTGAGAACAGAAAAATCCCCTGGATTTGGCATCTGATTGTTTCTATTATTATTGTTATTAGGTTACCAAAGACAAGATCATTTGACAATCTGACAACAGCCTGTGACAGCAGCGTGCCTACAACCAATCGCCGGAGCAGCGACCCCAGCCTCAACGAGAAGTGGCAAGAGCATCGCCGGTCTCTGGAGCTGAGCAGCCTCGGGAACACCGGGGACGATCCCTTCGATGGAGACGGCCTGAGCAAACAAGGCGGCAGAGCTCCCCTTGGGGCAGAGCTCTCTGTGGCAGCTGGCGTGGCTGAGGGGCAGATGGAGAACATACTGCAGGAGGCCACTAAAGATGATGTTGGTCTGGAGGAGCACTCAAGGGGGAGCCTGGAGATTGTAGGTAAAGGAGATGAGGTCGCCCTGGATAAGGAGAAGAGAACTGACAATCTCCATGGGCATGTCAGCGAGCTCTGTGAAAAGGCAGAGGGGGACAGAGGTGTCGCCATGAACAATCCAGCATCCAATCCACATCTGTTCTCACAAGGTGCTGCTGAGCTCAAAGGACAACAGGACGAGCACACTGACCTCAGTAACGCTGTCCAGAAGTTCCCTCAGGTGAAAGGGCTCCAGACTGTTCCTTTGGGCTTTGTAAATAGAGACACTCAGAAGAATGCGGAGGAGGAAGGTGTTGGCAAGCTCGAAGAAGCAGAGAGCACGTACAGCACGGCGCAGGCTGGCCTTCCCTTACCTCTGACAATCCCGCCCGAGGCAGGAACATCCAACATCGACAGTTCTACGGAAACCTTAACAGAGAGCGAAGCAAAGCAAGAGCTGGTTCCTAAGGTGCCTTGTCACCGACCTCACCTGCTCGACAACAGCGCCGAGGACCTTTGTCGCGCTGTGGAAAACAGGCCGGAGGGGGAGAGCATGCAAAAACTGGGAACAAAAGTACACAGGACTTCTGGTAGCAGCACCACACACATCCCAATGCCTTCCCCTTGTGCCTTGCCTTTAGCCGAATGTAAAGACGAGATCGTGTGTAACGGAGAGCTGGAGCCCGAGAACAAGATGGCAGAGAAGCCCGCGGGGTTTAGCACGGCCCAGAAATACCACGCGACAAACGGCCACTGCGTGAACGGCGAGGAGGGTCGGCTCAAAGCCTCGCTGAGCCGGCAGGTCTCCACAGCTAGCTGTGGTTCCGCCCAGTTCCACCTGAGGACCTTCCACCAGAAGTGGGTGTTCAGCCACCTCGGGAAGCAGCAGGCAGCCAGCAGCCCGGACCAACCCGCCAGAAGTCACCTGGACGACGACGGGATGCCCGTCTACACTGACGTCATCCAGCAGCGGCTGCGCCAGATAGAAACCAGCCACCAGCAAGAGGTGGAGACCTTGAAGAAGCAAGTGCAAGAGTTGAAGAGCCGCTTGGAGAGCCAGTTCCCGAACAGCTCCTTCCGTCTCAATGGTGATTATGGAGACGAAGTGGTAAGTGAAAGGGTCATTGGGCCACTGCTGGAACCAGTGGGCTAGTTAGTCACGTTCTGGAGCGGCTGCGCCAGATAGAAACCAGCCACCAGCAAGAGGTGGAGACCTTGAAGAAGCAAGTGCAAGAGTTGAAGAGCCGCTTGGAGAGCCAGTTCCCGAACAGCTCCTTCCGTCTCAATGGTGATTATGGAGACGAAGTGGTAAGTGAAAGGGTCATTGGGCCACTGCTGGAACCAGTGGGCTAGTTAGTCACGTTCTGGATCTCACCGGTTGTCAGCTCTTGGTTCGTTGGCCGGGCAGTGATTTCTTTTTGGCCGTGCAGGCTTTTATAAAACCCTCAGGGGCATTCTGAAGAGGGCAGACAACCGGCTGAGCACCCGGCAAGTGGCAGTTAACGGTGACGGGTGTTTCCACATGGTTCAGTTTGACCATACACCTACCAAAGATGCATTTCAAGGTGGGCGTTTCACAGCGCGCTTGCACTTGCCTGGATGTACTCAAACACCTTTGTCGGCCTTATTAAATCTCCCACCGTTGTTTTACTGTTGTTTTGATGCACGGCAAAGGTATTTTCCTCAGGATGTGGCTGTCGTTGGCTGGGCCTGTAGCGTAGGACTGATCTCTGTGCTGTGTGTGCTCAGAGTGAGGAAGCTGCAGCAGTGGCTGCTCTGGGAGCTTCAGCTGTGAAGTCCAAGCCAGCCCCTTCTCAGCCTGAGGCTCATGAACTGGAGTAAATTCAGAGCTTTTGAGACCGCTTTCTGTCAGTGAGGGGGGTTTTTTCTCAATAAATGAAGAATTTAAGGGAGCTTTTAAACTGTGCTTTACTTGGAAGCATTAAAGTCATAAAGTAGAGACTTGAGGTGTGATTCAAATACAGGTAGGGGTGAACTGGTTGCAGAAGAAACGTTAAACTCAGGAATGAAATGAGTATAACCCAAGACCTCCATAGCCAGTAAATTTTCTACTGGTCTCTGTATGTCTTGGATGGATTTTGAAGTTCTTCTGCCCTACCTGTTTTTACCTCATTTCTCCTCCTGTTTTGACTAATAAATAAGGAGCCCGAGGAAACGCAGCTGCTGGCGTTCCACCGTTGCTGGACTGTAAGAGTGCTTCAGAGCAGCTCTGCTGCAGAGGCCGCCGAGCACAGAGCAGTCCTGCATATTGCTCCAGAACCTGGGCCTGCCCAGGGCCCCGCCTTTATTAGCTGGGTTAAATAACTAAGAGCTACGTGGGGAAGCAGGCAGGTACGGGCGGGGAGCACGGAGGGGACAGCGAGGAGCCTCCGAACCTCTGCGGCAGAGCTTGGACCTTCCTGGGGGTTTGAACGCGGGGCAGAGCCTTGGCCTGTAATTGCTGAGACGGGTGAAAACCCACCAGAAACGTCCTTTTCCTGTGTGCATGTAACAGTGTGTTTTACACACAACAACAACACAACAGTGTGTCCCTGCAAAACTGGGGAGGAAAAAAATCCCAGGAGGTTTCCAGCTTTTGTTTGGTTACTTGAGTATTGTTTCAAAGCGGCAGAGGTGCTGGATAGTCCCAGGTACGTTTATTGCCAAGGAAAATACTCGCAGAGAGTCTCTTCACGTTGGAGACCGGCCCCACGTGCTGCCTTGGGCATCCCTTTCCGTTGGGTGTCACTGGCAGAAGCTCAGATTCCTTGGAGAAAGTGAGAGCTTTGGTTTAATTTATTATATTCCGGTTTTTCTAAGGGTCTCCCCAAACCGCAGCACAGGGCTGGGTGTGAGAGCGCACCGTCCTTTAGAAAATCCACCAGTTCTGAGAGTCTGATCTCCACCTTCAGCTTGGGAGAAACTGGTTTTCTCCTGGAGCTCCAGAGACGTCCATTCCTTGGGCACAAAAAGCCATTAACTCAAGATTTCTTGCTTTTTTGATGTATTTTAAGGGCTGGCTGAGTCTTAAGTCACTTTTGTAGCTCTGCCTGTATAGACTATATTAAGGACCCATTACTCCCCAAAACCTCTCTATGGAATACAGACAGCTCAGGTTCTGAGTTTCCCACGTGAGGTTTGGCGTGTGTTTTGCCAAATGTTGGCCAGCCAAAGGCCATCTGTATTACTGGCACTGATTTTGAAAGTGAAGCAGCCTCGGGAACGACTGTGACAGTGAGGCTGGAGCGCAGGATGCAGCTGTGGTGGTTCATCCCCCAAAGCCTTCCCAGGCCCTCGTGCTGACACAGCAGATTTGAAATCCCTTCTGCCTCCCCTCAGCCTGCCCCCAGAGAGGCAGCTCTGCCCCGGTGGGGTGGCTTTCCTTGGTTTTTTTCTCAATTCACCCAGCTGCTTCAGCGTGCAGCATTCGCAGTCCTCTTCAGAAAGACTCAGCCGCCGTGTCCGCGCTGTCAGTGCTGACCGGTCGTGTCGCTCGCCCTTGCGGCGCGGGCGTCGCCTGCCCTTCCTTCGCGGGAGGTGCCCTTCCCGCCCCTCCCCACGCCTGTCCGCTTTGATTTGTGTGGAAGTAGGACTCCGGGGAGGTTCTGTTCAGCTGTGTTTGTTTGCCAACAGACTTCTATACCCGACTCGGAAAGCAATCTGGATCAGAACTGCTTGTCTCGCTGCAGCACAGAGATTTTCTCTGAAGCCAGCTGGGAGCAGGTGGATAAACAGGACACAGAGGTACAGACTAAATCCCTGTAAATCGCTCATTCTCCCGCTAGGATGAGACACTCGTCGCTCCAGAGATGCCGCAGCCTCTGGTGGTGCGAGCGGTCTGCCTTGCCTTGTGCTTGTGTCTCGCACTTCAAACACGGGTACCTGTGCCTACGAGCCCTCTGCTTGTCTGCGCCAGCTCCGCGCGGAGCTGCCGAAGGAGCCTTAGCTGGTGGACACGCGCTTGGGGAGCAGTCTTGGCCTGGACACTTCTAAAACACACCAAAACCCCAGGGAATCGGAGTCTCTGACTGAATTGCTGTTTGTCCGAGGGGACTCGGGCGTGTCTGGTCTCAAGGGAAGGTTTCTGTCGCCTGTCTTCACCTGTTGCAAACGCTGGATTTGTGCTCTTAAAACAGAACAAGCACTTCCCTCCTGGTGCTTGGCTTTGAATTGGCGAGTGCAAACGAGGTGCGTGGGTTTAACTAACTGCCTCTCCCTGATTACCGTGTCCCCTCTGTCTCGCAGGTGACGCGGTGGCTCCCGGACCACCTGGCTGCCCACTGCTACGGCTG